>NW_022262642.1:425000-445045 GCF_002021735.2 Oncorhynchus kisutch | reverse complement strand
AGAGACAAGAGAGACAGAGAGAGACAGAGAGAGAGAGACAAGAGATACAGAGAGAGAGAGACAGAGATGACAGAGAGAGACAGAGAGAGCAGAGACTAGAGAGACATAGGAGACAGAGAGAAGAGAGAGAGACAGAGATAGAGAGACAGAGAGAGAGACAGCTAGAGACAGAGAGAGAGATAAACCCCCCATAGAAGAGCAGCAGAGAGACCAGAGAGAGAGAGACAGGAGAGAGACAGAGAGAGAGACAGAGAGAGAGCGAGAGACAGACGGAGAGAGAGACAAAGTGTTGTGATAATATAACAACCCTGTAGTTATGAGCTGATCTATTGATCTGATGTGGAGGTTGTTTTGTTGTCTCTCCAATAGAGAAAGGCCTGTGGTGTTACAATCCATTGGGGACACCATCCGGGGGCTGTGTGTGTGTGTGTGTGTGTGTGTGTGTGTGTGTGTGTGTGTGTGTGTGTGTGTGTGTGTGTGTGTGTGTGTGTGTGTGTGTGGTGTGTGTGTGTGTGTGTGTGTCCTCTATAAACACATCCTTGTCTGTATTGAATAAGTTTCATAATCCTAATTCTAACGCCATACCAGACCTCAGCATCCAGGAGTCCCCTGACAACCTTGCAACGTATCCCCATTGGCTGTTGGGCATTTAGTGAAGAGAGAAATCACAAGAGAAATCTTAGTTGTTCAACTCTTTTCTGGAGGCAAAATATTCAAATATTCATCACATATTTATTTTAGTTTAAAAATGACACCATGCTGTCTTTATTTAAAGACATGGTGCTGCGAAAAACATGTTTGTTGAAGGTCCAGAGGGTTTTGTGTGTTGTTGTCACCTCTAAACCAAGTGTCGACACAGTGACGTGACAGAGTGAACACTTTTCAGACTGCTGGAGGAGGTTTAACTACACCACACCCATACAAGACTAGAATGACAATTGTCCTCGCTACGGTCAACTCTTCCTCATTCTGCCTTCCCGGAGACCAGTCAACTCTTCCTCATTCTGCCTCCCGGAGGCCAGTCAACTCTTCCTCATTCTGCCTTCCCGGAGACCAGTCAACTCTTCCTCATTCTGCCTCCCGGAGACCAGTCAACTCTTCCTCATTCTGCCTCCCGGAGGCCAGTCAACTCTTCCTCATTCTGCCTTCCCGGAGACCAGTCAACTCTTCCTCATTCTGCCTCCCGGAGACCAGTCAACTCTTCCTCATTCTGCCTCCCGGAGACCAGTCAACTCTTCCTCATTCTGCCTCCCGGAGACCAGTCAACTCTTCCTCATTCTGCCTCCCCGGAGACCAGTCAACTCTTCCTCATTCTGCCTCCCGGAGACCAGTCAACTCTTCCTCATTCTGCCTCCCCGGAGACCAGTCAACTCTTCCTCATTCTGCCTTCCCGGAGACCAGTCAACTCTTCCTCATTCTGCCTTCCCGGAGACCAGTCAACTCTTCCTCATTCTGCCTCCTGAGACCAGCGTTCCTTCTCACAGTGTTCTAATGTTCTCTCTATGGTCAACTCTTCCTCATTCTGCCTCCCGGAGACCAGTCAACTCTTCCTCATTCTGCCTCCTGAGACCAGCGTTCCTTCTCACAGTGTTCTAATGTTCTCTCTACGGTCAACTCTTCCTCATTCTGCCTCCTGAGACCAGCGTTCCATCTCACAGTGTTCTAATGTTCTCTCTACGGTCAACTCTTCCTCATTCTGCCTCCTGAGACCAGCGTTCCTTCTCACAGTGTTCTAATGTTCTCTCTACGGTCAACTCTTCCTCATTCTGCCTCCTGAGACCAGCGTTCCTTCTCACAGTGTTCTAATGTTCTCTCTACGGTCAACTCTTCCTCATTCTGCCTTCTGAGACCAGCGTTCCATCTGACAGTGTTCTAACATTCTAGTGTTCTATCTACGGTCAACACTTCCTCATTCTGCCTTCTGAGACCAGCGTTCCATCTCACAGTGTTCTAACATTCTAATGTTCTCTCTACGGTCAACTCTTCTTCATTCTGCCTCCTGAGACCAGCGTTCCATCTCACAGTGTTCTAACATTCTAATGTTCTCTCTACGGTCAACACTTCCTCATTCTACCTTCTGAGACCAGCGTTCCATCTCACAGTGTTCTAATGTTCTCTCTACGGTCAACTCTTCCTCATTCTGCCTCCCGGAGACCAGTCAACTCTTCCTCATTCTGCCTCCCGGAGACCAGCGTTCCATCTCACAGTGTTCTAACATTCTAATGTTCTCTCTACGGTCAACTCTTCCTCATTCTGCCTCCTGGAGACCAGCGTTCCATCTCACAGTGTTCTAATGTTCTCTCTACGGTCAACTCTTCCTCATTCTGCCTCCCGGAGACCAGCGTTCCATCTCACAGTGTTCTAATGTTCTCTCTACGGTCAACTCTTCCTCATTCTGCCTCCCGGAGACCAGCGTTCCATCTCACAGTGTTCTAATGTTCTCTCTACAGTCAACTCTTCCTCATTCTGCCTCCTGAGACCAGCGTTCCATCTCACAGTGTTCTAATGTTCTCTCTACAGTCAACTCTTCCTCATTCTGCCTCCTGAGACCAGCGTTCCATCTCACAGTGTTCTAATGTTCTCTCTACAGTCAACTCTTCCTCATTCTGCCTCCTGAGACCAGCGTTCCATCTCACAGTGTTCTAATGTTCTCTCTACGGTCAACTCTTCCTCATTCTGCCTCCTGAGACCAGCGTTCCATCTCACAGTGTTCTAACATTCTAATGTTGTTAAAGCTTCGGAGTTTCTCTGAAGACTGCATCATGTTTTTAATATGAATATGTTGAGCTAGATTATTATTGTAGTACAGAATGCTGCAGTAGATAACTCCCATTCCATCTATTCTAAATGATCTGAATTTGAATGTGGTTTTTTATATCTTAAAAAAAAACTATTAACTATATAAATACTATATAAATAATAATAATAATAATAATAATAATAATACTATATAAAACTATATAACTGATTCATTTAGATTGTGAAAGTGGTGCTGGGGAACCAAACGAACATCTGATTCATTTAGATAGTGAAAGTGGTGCTGGGGAACCAAACGAGTTGAACTGTAAATGATTCATCGTTGGTTAATCGTTCATCATTAACTTCAATCGTCAACTGGAACATAAACATTAAATATCAGTAGATAACCATTCAGTCTGTGTCCCAAATGACACCCTAAATCCCTATATAGCTCTCTACTTTAGACAACAGGCCCCTGGACCCAGGGCTCTACTTTAGACAACAGGCCCCTGGACCCAGGGCTCTACTTTAGACAACAGGCCCCTGGACCCAGGGCTCTACTTTAGACAACAGGCCCCTGGACCCAGGGCTCTACTTTAGACAACAGGCCCCTGGACCCAGGGCTCTACTTTAGACAACAGGCCCCTGGACCCAGGGCTCTACTTCAGACAACAGGCCCCTGGACCCAGGGCTCTACTTTAGACAACAGGCCCCTGGACCCAGGGCTCTACTTTAGACAACAGGCCCCTGGACCCAGGGCTCTACTTTAGACAACAGGCCCCTGGACCCAGGGCTCTACTTTAGACAACAGGCCCCTGGACCCAGGGCTCTACTTTAGACAACAGGCCCCTGGACCCAGGGCTCTACTTTAGACAACAGGCCCCTGGACCCAGGGCTCTACTTTAGACAACAGGCCCCTGGACCCAGGGCTCTACTTTAGACAACAGGCCCCTGGACCCAGGGCTCTACTTCAGACAACAGGCCCCTGGACCCAGGGCTCTACTTTAGACAACAGGCCCCTGGACCCAGGGCTCTACTTTAGACAACAGGCCCCTGGACCCAGGGCTCTACTTTAGACAACAGGCCCCTGGACCCAGGGCTCTACTTTAGACAACAGGCCCCTGGACCCAGGGCTCTACTTTAGACAACAGGCCCCTGGACCCAGGGCTCTACTTTAGACAACAGGCCCCTGGACCCAGGGCTCTACTTTAGACAACAGGCCCCTGGACCCAGGGCTCTACTTTAGACAACAGGCCCCTGGACCCAGGGCTCTACTTTAGACAACAGGCCCCTGGACCCAGGGCTCTACTTTAGACAACAGGCCCCTGGACCCAGGGCTCTACTTTTAGACAACAGGCCCCTGGACCCAGGGCTCTACTTTAGACAACAGGCCCCTGGACCCAGGGCTCTACTTTAGACAACAGGCCCCTGGACCCAGGGCTCTACTTTAGACAACAGGCCCCTGGACCCAGGGCTCTACTTTAGACAACAGGCCCCTGGACCCAGGGCTCTACTTTAGACAACAGGCCCCTGGACCCAGGGCTCTACTTTAGACAACAGGCCCCTGGACCCAGGGCTCTACTTTAGACAACAGGCCCCTGGACCCAGGGCTCTACTTTAGACAACAGGCCCCTGGACCCAGGGCTCTACTTCAGACAACAGGCCCCTGGACCCAGGGCTCTACTTTAGACAACAGGCCCCTGGACCCAGGGCTCTACTTTAGACAACAGGCCCCTGGACCCAGGTGGGAAACAGTAGAATATAAAGGGAACAGAAGCCACTTGGGTCGCAGCCTGTTGGTCTGATGTGCTGAACCACTGTTACGCTGACACTAGACACAATGGGAGAACCACATCCTGTGGGCCTGCTGTGCTGACACTAGACACAATGGGAGAACCACATCCTGTGGGCCTGATGTGCTGACACTAGACACAATGGGAGAACCACATCCTGTTGGTCTGCTGTGCTGACACTAGACACAATGGGAGAACCACATCCTGTTGGCCTGCTGTGCTGACACTAGACACAATGGGAGAACAACATCCTGCTGTGCTGACACTAGACACAATGGGAGAACCACATCCTGTGGGCCTGCTGTGCTGACACTAGACACAATGGGAGAACCACATCCTGTGGGCCTGATGTGCTGACACTAGACACAATGGGAGAACCACATCCTGTTGGTCTGCTGTGCTGACACTAGACACAATGGGAGAACCACATCCTGTTGGCCTGCTGTGCTGACACTAGACACAATGGGAGAACAACATCCTGCTGTGCTGACACTAGACACAATGGGAGAACCACATCCTGCTGTGCTGACACTAGACACAATGGGAGAACCACATCCTGTTGGCCTGCTGTGCTGACACTAGACACAATGGGAGAACCACATCCTGTTGGCCTGCTGTGCTGACACTAGACACAATGGGAGAACCACATCCTGTTGGCCTGCTGTGCTGACACTAGACACAATGGGAGAACCACATCCTGTTGGCCTGCTGTGCTGACACTAGACACAATGGGAGAACCACATCCTGTTGGTCTGCTGTGCTGACACTAGACACAATGGGAGAACCACATCCTGTGGGCCTGCTGTAATGACACTAGACACAATGGGAGAACCACATCCTGCTGTGCTGACACTAGACACAATGGGAGAACCACATCCTGCTGTGCTGACACTAGACACAATGGGAGAACCACATCCTGCTGTGCTGACACTAGACACAATGGGAGAACCACATCCTGCTGTGCTGACACTAGACACAATGGGAGAACCACATCCTGTGGGCCTGATGTGCTGACACTAGACACAATGGGAGAACCACATCCTGTTGGCCTGCTATAGTGACACAGTCACTGGACACAATGGGAGAACCACATCCTGTTGGCCTGCTATGCTGACACAGTCACTAGAAACAATGGGAGAACCACATCCTGTTGAACTGTTACTCTGACACAGTCACTAGACACAATGGGAGAACCACATCCTGTTGGCCTGTTACTCTGGCACAGTCACTAGACACAATGGGAGAACCACATCCTGTTGGCCTGTTACTCTGACACAGTCACTAGACATAATGGGAGAACCACATCCTGTTGGCCTGCTGTGCTGACACAGTCACTAGACACAATGGGAGAACCACATCCTGCTACGCTGACACAGTCACTAGACACAATGGGAGAACCACATCCTGTTGGCCTGCTATGCTGACACTGTCAATAGGCCGGATTAACCCGGAAGCTTATGAGAAATCCACCCTACGCCCTCCGACGAACCATCAAACAGGCAAAGCGTCCATACAGGACTAAGATGGAATCGAACCGCCTCTGACCCTCGTCGGACGTGGCAGGGCTTGTAAACCATTACAGAGGGAAGCAGAGCCGAGAGACGTTCACAAGGCCGCAGGGCCAGAGGGAAGCAGAGCCGAGAGACATTCACAAGGCCGCAGGGCCAGAGGGAAGCAGAGCCGAGAGACAAGGCCGCAGGGCCAGAGGGAAGCAGAGCCGAGAGACAAGGCCGCAGGGCCAGAGGGAAGCAGAGCCGAGAGACATTCACAAGGCCGCAGGGCCAGAGGGAAGCAGAGCCGAGAGACAAGGCCGCAGGGCCAGAGGGAAGCAGAGCCGAGAGACATTCACAAGGCCGCAAGGCCAGAGGGAAGCAGAGCCGAGAGACGTTCACAAGGCCGCAGGGCCAGAGGGAAGCAGAGCCGAGAGACATTTACAAGGCCGCAGGGCCAGAGGGAAGCAGAGCCGAGAGACGTTCACAAGGCCGCAGGGCCAGACGGAAGCAGAGCCAAGAGACGTTCACAAGGCCGCAGGGCCAGAGGGAAGCAGAGCCGAGAGACGTTCACAAGGCCGCAGGGCCAGAGGGAAGCAGAGCCGAGAGACGTTCACAAGGCCGCAGGGCCAGAGGGAAGCAGAGCCGAGAGACGTTCACAAGGCCGCAGGGCCAGAGGGAAGCAGAGCCGAGAGACGTTCACAAGGCCGCAGGGCCAGAGGGAAGCAGAGCCGAGAGACGTTCACAAGGCCGCAGGGCCAGACGGAAGCAGAGCCGAGAGACATTCACAAGGCCGCAGGGCCAGACGGAAGCAGAGCCGAGAGACATTCACAAGGCCGCAGGGCCAGAGGGAAGCAGAGCCGAGAGACAAGGCCGCAGGGCCAGAGGGAAACAGAGCCGAGAGACATTCACAAGGCCGCAGGGCCAGAGGGAAGCAGAGCCGAGAGACGTTCACAAGGCCGCAGGGCCAGAGGGAAGCAGAGCCGAGAGACGTTCACAAGGCCGCAGGGCCAGAGGGAAGCAGAGCCGAGAGACGTTCACAAGGCCGCAGGGCCAGACGGAAGCAGAGCCAAGAGACGTTCACAAGGCCGCAGGGCCAGACGGAAGCAGAGCCGAGAGACGTTCACAAGGCCGCAGGGCCAGAGGGAAGCAGAGCCGAGAGACGTTCACAAGGCCGCAGGGCCAGAGGGAAGCAGAGCCGAGAGACGTTCACAAGGCCGAAGGGCCAGAGGGAAGCAGAGCCGAGAGACGCTCACAAGGCCGCAGGGCCAGAGGGTAGCAGAGCCGAGAGACGTTCACAAGGCCGCAGGGCCAGAGGGAAGCAGAGCCGAGAGACGTTCACAAGGCCGCAGGGCCAGAGGGAAGCAGAGCCGAGAGACGTTCACAAGGCCGCAGGGCCAGAGGGAAGCAGAGCCGAGAGACGTTCACAAGGCCGCAGGGCCAGAGGGAAGCAGAGCCGAGAGACGTTCACAAGGCCGCAGGGCCAGAGGGAAGCAGAGCCGAGAGACGTTCACAAGGCCGCAGGGCCAGAGGGAAGCAGAGCCGAGAGACGTTCACAAGGCCGCAGGGCCAGACGGAAGCAGAGCCGAGAGACGTTCACAAGGCCGCAGGGCCAGACGGAAGCAGAGCCGAGAGACATTCACAAGGCCGCAGGGCCAGAGGGAAGCAGAGCCGAGAGACGTTCACAAGGCCGCAGGGCCAGAGGGAAGAAGAGCCGAGAGACGTTCACAGGCCGCAGGGCCAGAGGGAAGCAGAGCCGAGAGACGTTCACAAGGCCGCAGGGCCAGAGGGAAGCAGAGCCGAGAGACGTTCACAAGGCCGCAGGGCCAGAGGGAAGCAGAGCCGAGAGACGTTCACAAGGCCGCAGGGCCAGAGGGAAGCAGAGCCGAGAGACGTTCACAAGGCCGCAGGGCCAGACGGAAGCAGAGCCGAGAGACGTTCACAAGGCCGCAGGGCCAGACGGAAGCAGAGCCGAGAGACATTCACAAGGCCGCAGGGCCAGAGGGAAGCAGAGCCGAGAGACGTTCACAAGGCCGCAGGGCCAGAGGGAAGCAGAGCCGAGAGACGTTCACAAGGCCGCAGGGCCAGACGGAAGCAGAGCCGAGAGACGTTCACAAGGCCGCAGGGCCAGAGGGAAGCAGAGCCGAGAGACGTTCACAAGGCCGCAGGGCCAGAGGGAAGCAGAGCCGAGAGACGTTCACAAGGCCGCAGGGCCAGAGGGAAGCAGAGCCGAGAGACATTCACAAGGCCGCAGGGCCAGACGGATTACCAGGACGTGTACTCAGAGCGCTGACCAACTGCCAAGTGTCTTTATTGAAATTTCCAACCCCTCTCTGTCCGAGTCTGTAATACCAACATGCTTGAAGCAGTACCCTAACACCCTGTATATAGTCTCCACATTGACTCTGTACCGTAACACCCTGTATATAGCCTCCACATTGACTCTGTACCGTAACACCCTGTATATAGCCTCCACATTGACTCTGTACCGTAACACCCTGTATATAGTCTCCACATTGACTCTGTACCGTAACACCCTGTATATAGTCTCCACATTGACTCTGTACCCCCTGTATATAGCCTCCACATTGACTCTGTACCGTAACACCCTGTATATAGTCTCCACATTGACTCTGTATCCCCTGTATATAGCCTCCACATTGACTCTGTACCGTAACACCCTGTATATACCCTCCACATTGACTCTGTACCCCCTGTATATAGCCTCCACATTGACTCTGTACCGTAACACCCTGTATATAGCCTCCACATTGACTCTGTACCGTAACACCCTGTTGTGTCTGAATCCTGGCTCAGGAAGGCCACCAAAAATTCAGAGATTTCCATACCCAACTATAACATCTTCCGTCAAGATAGAACTGCCAAAGGGGGAGGAGTTGCAGTTTACTGCAGAGAGAGCCTGCAAAGTAATGTCATACTTTCCAGGTCCATACCCAAACAGTTCGAACTACTAATTTTGAAAATTACTCTCTCCAGAAATAAGTCTCTCACGGTTGCCGCCTGCTACCGACCCCCCTCAGCTCCCAGCTGTGCCCTGGACACCATTTGTGAATTGATCGCCCCCCATCTAGCTTCAGAGTTTGTTCTGTTAGGTGACCTAAACTGGGATATGCTTAACACCCCGCCAGTCCTACAATCTAAGCTAGATGCCCTCAATCTCACACAAATCATCAAGGAACCCACCAGGTACAACCATAACTCTGTAAACAAGGGCACCCTCATAGACGTCATCCTGACCAACTGGCCCTCCAAATACACCTCCGCTGTCTTCAACCAGGATCTCAGCGATCACTGCCTCATTGCCTGTATCCGCTACGGAGCCGCAGTCAAACGACCACCCCTCATCACTGTTAAACGCTCCCTAAAACACTTCTGTGAGCAGGCCTTTCTAATCGACCTGGCCCGGGTATCCTGGAAGGACATTGACCTCATCCCGTCAGTTGAGGATGCCTGGTCATTCTTTAAAAGTAACTTCCTCACCATTTTAGATAAGCATGCTCCGTTCAAAAAATGCAGAACTAAGAACAGATACAGCCCTTGGTTCACCCCAGACCTGACTGCCCTCGACCAGCACAAAAACATCCTGTGGCGGACTGCAATAGCATCGAATAGTCCCCGTGATATGCAACTGTTCAGGGAAGTCCGGAACCAATACACGCAGTCAGTCAGGAAAGCTAAGGCCAGCTTCTTCAGGCAGAAGTTTGCATCCTGTAGCTCCAACTCCAAAAAGTTCTGGGACACCGTGAAGTCCATGGAGAACAAGAGCACCTCCTCCCAGCTGCCCACTGCACTGAGGCTAGGTAACACGGTCACCACTGATAAATCCATGATTATCGAAAACTTCAATAAGCATTTCTCAACGGCTGGCCATGCCTTCCGCCTGGCTACTTCAACCTCGGCCAACAGCTCCGCCCCCCCCGCAGCTCCTCGCCCAAGCCTCTCCAGGTTCTCCTTTAACCAAATCCAGATAGCAGATGTTCTGAAAGAGCTGCAAAACCTGGAACCGTACAAATCAGCTGGGCTTGACAATCTGGACCCTCTATTTCTGAAACTATCTGCCACCATTGTCGCAACCCCTATTACCAGCCTGTTCAACCTCTCTTTCATATCGTCTGAGATCCCCAAGGATTGGAAAGCTGCCGCAGTCATCCCCCTCTTCAAAGGGGGAGACACCCTGGACCCAAACTGTTACAGACCTATATCCATCCTGCCCTGCCTATGTAAGGTCTTCGAAAGCCAAGTCAACAAACAGGTCACTGACCATCTCGAATCCCACCGTACCTTCTCCGCTGTGCAATCTGGTTTCCGAGCCGGTCATGGGTGCACCTCAGCCACACTCAAGGTACTCAACGATATCATAACCGCCATCGATAAAAGACAGTACTGTGCAGCCGTCTTCATCGACCTTGCCAAGGCTTTCGACTCTGTCAATCACCATATTCTTATCGGCAGACTCAGGAGCCTCGGTTCTTCGGATGACTGCCTTGCCTGGTTCACCAATTACTTTGCAGACAGAGTTCAGTGCGTCAAATCGGAGGGCATGCTGTCTGGTCCTCTGGCAGTCTCTATGGGGGTGCCACAGGGTTCAATTCTCGGGCCGACTCTTTTCTCTGTGTATATCAATGATGTTGCTCTTGCTGCGGGCGATTCCCTGATCCACCTCTACGCAGACGACACCATTCTATATACTTTCGGCCCGTCATTGGACACTGTGCTATCTAACCTCCAAACAAGCTTCAATGCCATACAGCACTCCTTCCGTGGCCTCCAACTGCTCTTAAACGCTAGTAAAACCAAATGCATGCTTTTCAACCGGTCGCTGCCTGCACCCGCATGCCCGACTAGCATCACCACCCTGGATGGTTCCGACCTAGAATATGTGGACGTCTATAAGTACCTAGGTGTCTGGCTAGACTGCAAACTCTCCTTCCAGACTCATATCAAACATCTCCAATCGAAAATCAAATCAAGAGTCGGCTTTCTATTCCGCAACAAAGCCTCCTTCACTCACGCCGCCAAGCTTACCCTAGTAAAACTGACTATCCTACCGATCCTCGACTTCGGCGATGTCATCTACAAAATGGCTTCCAACACTCTACTCAGCAAACTGGATGCAGTTTATCACAGTGCCATCCGTTTTGTCACTAAAGCACCTTATACCACCCACCACTGCGACTTGTATGCTCTAGTCGGCTGGCCCTCGCTACATATTCGTCGCCAGACCCACTGGCTCCAGGTCATCTACAAGTCCATGCTGGATAAAGCTCCGCCTTATCTCAGCTCACTGGTCACGATGGCAACACCCTTCCGTAGCACGCGCTCCAGCAGGTGTATCTCACTGATCATCCCTAAAGCCAACACCTCATTTGGCCGCCTTTCGTTCCAGTACTCTGCTGCCTGTGACTGGAACGAATTGCAAAAATCGCTGAAGTTGGAGACTTTTATCTCCCTCACCAACTTCAAACATCAGCTATCTGAGCAGCTAACCGATCGCTGCAGCTGTACATAGTCTATTGGTAAATAGCCCACCCTTCTTCACCTACCTCATCCCCATACTGTTTTTATTTATTTACTTTTCTGCTCTTTTGCACACCAATATCTCTACCTGTACATGACCATCTGATCATTCATCACTCCAGTGTTAATCTGCAAAATTGTAATTATTTGCCTACCTCCTCATGCCTTTTGCACACATTGTATATAGACTCCCCCTTTGTTTTCTACTGTGTTATTGACTTGTTAATTGTTTACTCCATGTGTAACTCTTTGTTGTCTGCTCACACTGCTATGCTTTATCTTGGCCAGGTCGCAGTTGCAAATGAGAACTTGTTCTCAACTAGCCTACCTGGTTAAATAAAGGTGTTCTCAACTAGCCTACCTGGTTAAATAAAGGTGTTCTCAACTAGCCTACCTGGTTAAATAAAGGTGTTCTCAACTAGCCTACCTGGTTAAATAAAGGTGTTCTCAACTAGCCTACCTGGTTAAATAAAGGTTAAATAATAAATTAAAAAATTAATAAAAAATAGCCTCCACATTGACTCTGTACCCCCTGTATATAGCCTCCACATTGACTCTGTACTGGTACCCCCTGTATATAGCCTCCACATTGACTCTGTACTGGTACCCCCTGTATATAGCCTCCACATTGACTCTGTACCCCCTGTATATAGCCTCCACATTGACTCTGTACCGTAACACCCTGTATATAGCCTCCACATTGACTCTGTACTGGTACCCCCTGTATATAGCCTCCACATTGACTCTGTACTGGTACCCCCTGTATATAGCCTCCACATTGACTCTGTACCCCCTGTATATAGCCTCCACATTGACTCTGTACCGTAACACCCTGTATATAGCCTCCACATTGACTCTGTACCGGTACCCCCTGTATATAGCCTCCACATTGACTCTGTACCAGTACCCCCTGTATATAGCCTCCACATTGACTCTGTACTGGTACCCCCTGTATATAGCCTCCACATTGACTCTGTACCGGTACCCCCTGTATATAGCCTCCACATTGACTCTGTACCAGTACCCCCTGTATATAGCCTCCACATTGACTCTGTACCGGTACCCCCTATATATAGTCTCCACATTGACTCTGTACCGTAACACCCTGTATATAGCCTCCACATTGACTCTGTACCGTAACACCCTGTATATAGCCTCCACATTGACTCTGTACCGTAACACCCTGTATATAGCCTCCACATTGACTCTGTACCCCCTGTATATAGCCTCCACATTGACTCTGTACCGGTACTCCCTGTATATAGCCTCCACATTGACTCTGTACCAGTACCCCCTGTATATAGCCTCCACATTGACTCTGTACCCTAATACCCTGTATATAGCCTCCACATTGACTCTGTACCGTAACACCCTGTATATAGCCTCCACATTGACTCTGTACCGGTACCCCCTGTATATAGCCTCCACATTGACTCTGTACCGGTACCCCCTATATATAGTCTCCACATTGACTCTGTACCGTAACACCCTGTATATAGCCTCCACATTGACTCTGTACCCCCTGTATATAGCCTCCACATTGACTCTGTACTGGTACCCCCTGTATATAGCCTCCACATTGACTCTGTACCGGTACCCCCTGTATATAGCCTCCACATTGACTCTGTACCGTAACACCCTGTATATAGCCTCCACATTGACTCTGTACCCCCTGTATATAGCCTCCACATTGACTCTGTACCGGTACTCCCTGTATATAGCCTCCACATTGACTCTGTACCAGTACCCCCTGTATATAGCCTCCACATTGACTCTGTACCAGTACCCCCTGTATATAGCCTCCACATTGACTCAGTACCGGTACCCCCTGTATATAGCCTCCACATTGACTCTGTACCGTAATACCCTGTATATAGCCTCCACATTGGCTCTGTACCCTGTAGAGAAATGCTAATTCTTATGTAGGTGACCAAACTATTGTTGATAAAGGGCTACAACTCAGAGTTGAGCCTGTGGGGTCCCCTACAGGATAGCTCCCGCATTACACTAATGGCCAAAACCAGCGCACACACACATGATCTCCGTTGTAGCTGAACGTTGAATGCCCGAAGAGGATTCTACGATGACGGACAGACAACTGAGCCAATGGCGGAAGACTACAGACTACACCCCAGCTGAACCAATCCAAAGATCCGATCTTCCAGAATCAACCTACTTTCTGTTCTATATATAAGTGGTGTACTGATTGTATCGGGCTCTTCTTCGTCTGCGCTTCCGTACGAACCAGCGGGAGAGCCGTAATTACGCTGTTCTAGATATCTTCACTCTGAATAAACTGTAGCTTGTCATACAATTTACCACCTTGTCTGAATCGATCCTTGACCGACTCGTCCGTCTACATATCTAATTACTAACAACCCTAATACCCTGTATATAGCCTCCACATTGACTCTGTACCCTAATACCCTGTATATAGCCTCCACATTGACTCTGTACCGGTACCCCCTATATATAGTCTCCACATTGACTCTGTACCGTAACACCCTGTATATAGCCTCCACATTGACTCTGTACCGTAATACCCTGTATATAGCATCCACATTGACTCTGTACGGTAATAACCTGTATATAGCCTCCACATTGACTCTGTACCGTAATACCCTGTATATAGCCTCCACATTGACTCTGTACCGTAATACCCTGTATATAGCCTCCACATTGACTCTGTACCGTAATACCCTGTATATAGTCTCCACATTGACTCTGTACCCTAATACCCTGTATATAGCCTCCACATTGACTCTGTACCCTAATACCCTGTATATAGCCTCCACATTGACTCTGTACCGTAACACCCTGTATATAGCCTCCACATTGACTCTGTACCGGTACCCCCTGTATATAGTCTCCACATTGACTCTGTACTGGCTTCCCCTGTATATAGCCTCCACATTGACTCTGTACCGGTACCCCCTGTATATAGCCTCCACATTGACTCTGTACTGGTACCCTCTGTATATAGCCTCCACATTGACTCTGTACCGGTACCCCCTGTATATAGCCTCCACATTAACTCTGTACTGGTTTCCCCTGTATATAGCCTCCACATTGACTCTGTACCGTAACACCCTGTATATAGCCTCCACATTGACTCTGTACCAGTACCCCCTGTATATAGCCTCCACATTGACTCTGTACCGTAACACCCTGTATATAGCCTCCACATTGACTCTGTACCGTAATACCCTGTATATAGCCTCCACATTGACTCTGTACCGTAATACCCCGTATATAGCCTCCACATTGACTCTGTACCGTAATACCCTGTATATAGTCTCCACATTGACTCTGTACCGTAATACCCTGTATATAGCCTCCACATTGACTCTGTACCGTAACACCCTGTATATAGTCTCCACATTGACTCTGTACCGTAACACCCTGTATATAGCCTCCACATTGACTCTGTACCCCCTGTATATAGCCTCCACATTGACTCTGTACTGGTACCCCCTGTATATAGCCTCCACATTGACTCTGTACCGGTACCCCCTGTATATAGCCTCCACATTGACTCTGTACCGTAACACCCTGTATATAGCCTCCACATTGACTCTGTACCCCCTGTATATAGCCTCCACATTGACTCTGTACCGGTACTCTTTTTTTCTCCAAGGTGGCATAGCAGTTCAGACGTCTTTTGTCCTCGTCTTGTCGTGTCCTGTATATATATATATTTACAACTTTTTCACATACATTTTATTTTTATTTTCCATCAACTCATCTTCAAAACACTCTCCTGCAACCCGCCTCACCAATGTATATTTATAAAAAAGTATTATTTACCTCAGATCTGTAATCCTCCAAGAAGCTAGCCAGAAACTCCAAGAAGCTAGCCTGAAACTAGCCAGAAGCTAATCCAGAAGCTAGTTCAGAAGCTAGTTAGCTCCTTTACTGGCAAATCGTTAATATTCAGCTAACCACGGTTTGTGGTCATCAGCTATCCTTTAGCTCGAAAATCTATCGCCAGTTCTGTACGGCGCAGCGCGGCTCGGAACGGAACATACCGGACCAATTTTTCTCTCCATGTCCCTGGACATTCATACCCGGATCTCACAGCTAGCTAGCTGCTATCCGTGTGACCATCGGCCTTCATCAATTATTCCGGAGCTAGCAAGCTCCGTCAATCACTCCTGAGTTCCATCAATCACACCTGGGCTGCAGTCACCTATCCGGACCCGTTTTACTGCCTTCGCGGAGCCCCACCGGGCCTTCACAACTGGACTGCCGACGTTATCTACCCGAAGGAGTTATTCGGCCGGCTCCTCCGTCGCGACGTTACCTGAACGCCCATCTGCGGCCTGCTAACCGTTAGCTGTCTTACCGGCTGCTATCTGAATAGACAATCGGACAATTTTTTTATTATTATTTTTTTAAATTATTTTTTTAAATTATTATTATTATCTTTTCTTCTTGGGCCTCTATAACTATATCTATTGTTTTTATTTTTGTTGTTGTTGTGTGATTTGGATTAATCCCCTCTACCACACGGAACCCCACTAATCTACTGACGGAACGTAAGGGGTGGCTAACAGACCTCCATCCTATGCTAGCTTGCTACCGATGCCCTGGCTAGCTGTCTAAATCACCAACCAACCTCTCCACTCACCGGACCCTTTTGATCACTCGACTAAGCATGCCTATCCTTAATGTCAATATGTCTTGTCCATTTCTGTTCTGGTTAGTGTTTATTGGCTTATTTCACTGTAGAGCCTCTAGTCCTGCTCACTATACCTTATCCAACCTATTAGTTCCACCACCCACACATGCAATGACATCTCCTGGTTTCAACGATGTTTCTAGAGACAATATCTCTCTCTTCATCACTCAATACCTAGGTTTACCTCCACTGTATTCACATCCTACCATACATTTGTCTGTACATTATACCTTGATGCTATTTTATCGCCCCCAGAAACCTCCTTTTACTCTATGTTCCAGACGTTCTAGACGACCAATTCTCATAGCTTTTAGCCGTACCCTTATTCTACTCCTCCTATGTTCCTCTGGCGATGTAGAGGTGAATCCAGGCCCTGCAGTGCCTAGCTCCACTCCTATTCCCCAGGCGCTCTCTTTTGACGACTTCTGTAACCGTAATAGCCTTGGTTTCATGCATGTTAACATTAGAAGCCTCCTCCCTAAGTTTGTTCTATTCACTGCTTTAGCACACTCTGCCAACCCGGATGTTCTAGCTGTGTCTGAATCCTGGCTTAGGAAGACCACCAAAAATTCTGAAGTTTTAATTCCAAACTACAACATTTTCAGACAAGATAGAACTGCCAAAGGGGGCGGTGTTGCAATCTACTGCAAAGATAGCCTGCAGAGTTCTGTCCTACTATCCAGGTCTGTACCCAAACAATTTGAACTTCTACTTTTAAAAATCCACCTCTCTAAAAACAAGTCTCTCACCGTTGCCGCCTGCTATAGACCACCCTCTGCCCCCAGCTGTGCTCTGGACACCATATGTGAACTGATTGCCCCCCATCTATCTTCAGAGTTCGTGCTGCTAGGCGACCTAAACTGGAACATGCTTAACACCCCAGCCATCCTACAATCTAAACTTGATGCCCTCAATCTCACACAAATAATCAATGAACCTACCAGGTACCTCCCCAAAACCTTAAACACGGGCACCCTCATAGATATCATCCTAACCAACTTCCCCTCTAAATACACCTCTGCTGTCTTCAACCAAGATCTCAGCGATCACTGCCTCATTGCCTGCATCCGTAATGGGTCAGCGGTCAAACGACCTCCACTCATCACTGTAAAACGCTCCCTGAAACACTTCTGCGAGCAGGCCTTTCTAATCGACCTGGCCGGGGTATCCTGGAAGGATATTGATCTCATCCCGTCAGTAGAGGATGCCTGGATATTTTTTAAAAATGCCTTCCTAACCATCTTAAATAAACATGCCCCATTCAAGAAATTTAGAACCAGGAACAGATATAGCCCTTGGTTCTCCCCAGACCTGACTGCCCTTAACCAACACAAAAACATCCTATGGCGTTCTGCATTAGCATCGAACAGCCCCCGTGATATGCAGCTGTTCAGGGAAGCTAGAAATCATTATACACAGGCAGTTAGAAAAGCCAAGGCTAGCTTTTTCAAGCAGAAATTTGCTTCCTGCAACACTAACTCAAAAAAGTTCTGGGACACTGTAAAGTCCATGGAGAATAAGAACACCTCCTCCCAGCTGCCCACTGCACTGAAGATAGGAAACACTGTCACCACTGATAAATCCACCATAATTGAGAATTTCAATAAGCATTTTTCTACGGCTGGCCATGCTTTCCACCTGGCTACTCCTACCCCGGACAACAGCACTGCACCCCCAACAGCAACTCGCCCAAGCCTTCCCCATTTCTCCTTCTCCCAAATCCATTCAGCTGATGTTCTGAAAGAGCTGCAAAATCTGGACCCCTACAAATCAGCCGGGCTAGACAATCTGGACCCTTTCTTTCTAAAATTATCTGCCGAAATTGTTGCCACCCCTATTACTAGCCTGTTCAACCTCTCTTTCGTGTCGTCTGAGATTCCCAAAGATTGGAAAGCAGCTGCGGTCATCCCCCTCTTCAAAGGGGGGGACACTCTTGACCCAAACTGCTACAGACCTATATCTATCCTACCGTGCCTTTCTAAGGTCTTCGAAAGCCAAGTCAACAAACAGATTACCGACCATTTCGAATCTCACCATACCTTCTCTGCTATGCAATCTGGTTTCAGAGCTGGTCATGGGTGCACCTCAGCCACGCTCAAGGTCCTAAACGATATCTTAACCGCCATCGATAAGAAACATTACTGTGCAGCCGTATTCATTGATCTGGCCAAGGCTTTCGACTCTGTCAATCACCATATCCTCATCGGCAGACTCGACAGCCTTGGTTTCTCAAATGATTGCCTCGCCTGGTTCACCAACTACTTCTCTGATAGAGTTCAGTGTGTCAAGTCGGAGGGTCTGCTGTCCGGACCTCTGGCAGTCTCTATGGGGGTGCCACAGGGTTCAATTCTTGGACCGACTCTCTTCTCTGTATACATCAATGAGGTCGCTCTTGCTGCTGGTGAGTCCCTGATCCACCTCTACGCAGACGACACCATTCTGTATACTTCCGGCCCTTCTTTGGACACTGTGTTAACAACCCTCCAGGCAAGCTTCAATGCCATACAACTCTCCTTCCGTGGCCTCCAATTGCTCTTAAATACAAGTAAAACTAAATGCATGCTCTTCAACCGATCGCTACCTGCACCTACCCGCCTGTCCAACATCACTACTCTGGACGGCTCTGACTTAGAATACGTGGACAACTACAAATACTTAGGTGTCTGGTTAGACTGTAAACTCTCCTTCCAGACCCATATCAAACATCTCCAATCCAAAGTTAAATCTAGAATTGGCTTCCTATTTCGCAACAAAGCATCCTTCACTCATGCTGCCAAACATACCCTTGTAAAACTGACCATCCTACCAATCCTCGACTTTGGCGATGTCATTTACAAAATAGCCTCAAATACCCTACTCAACAAATTGGATGCAGTCTATCACAGTGCAATCCGTTTTATCACCAAAGCCCCATATACTACCCACCATTGCGACCTGTACGCTCTCGTTGGCTGGCCCTCGCTTCATACTCGTCGCCAAACCCACTGGCTCCATGTCATCTACAAGACCCTGCTAGGTAAAGTCCCCCCTTATCTCAGCTCGCTGGTCACCATAGCATCTCCCACCTGTAGCACACGCTCCAGCAGGTATATCTCTCTAGTCACCCCCAAGACCAATTCTTTCTTTGGCCGCCTCTCCTTCCAGTTCTCTGCTGCCAATGACTGGAACGAACTACAAAAATCTCTGAAACTGGAAACACTTATCTCCCTCACTAGCTTTAAGCACCAACTGTCAGAGCAGCTCACAGATTACTGCACCTGTACATAGCCCACCTATAATTTAGCCCAAACAACTACCTCTTTCCCAACTGTATTTAATTTGTATTTATTTATTTATTTTGCTCCTTTGCACCCCATTATTTTTTTATTTCTACTTTGCACATTCTTCCATTGCAAAACTACCATTCCAGTATTTTACTTGCTATATTGTATTTACTTTGCCATCATGGCCTTTTTTTTGCCTTTACCTCCCTTCTCACCTCATTTGCTCACATTGTATATAGACTTGTTTATACTGCATTATTGACTGTATGTTTGTTTTTACTCCATGTGTAACTCTGTGTCGTTTTATCTGTCGAACTGCTTTGCTTTATCTTGGCCAGGTCGCAATTGTAAATGAGAACTTGTTCTCAACTTGCCTACCTGGTTAAATAAAGGTGTTCTCAACTAGCCTACCTGGTTAAATAAAGGTGTTCTCAACTAGCCTACCTGGTTAAATAAAGGTAAAATAAAAAAATAAAAAATAAAAACTCCCTGTATATAGCCTCCACATTGACTCTGTACCAGTACCCCCTGTATATAGCCT
>NW_022262642.1:420000-422500 GCF_002021735.2 Oncorhynchus kisutch | reverse complement strand
CAGTGAAGACAGTCGGTCATGCTTCGAGACATGTAGGTATTACAGACTGGGTCAGGGACAGGTTGAACATATCAGTGAAGACAGTTGGTCATGCTTCGAGACATGTAGGTATTACAGACTGGGTCAGGGACAGGTTGAACATATCAGTGAAGACAGTCGGTCATGCTTCGAGTGTCCTGGTAATCCGTCCTGCGGTCTTGTGAATGTCGACCTGTTTAAAGTTCTAACTGACATCGGCTACGGAGAGCTTGATCTCACAGTCGTCCGGAACAGCTGATGCTCTCATGCGTGGTTCAGTGTTGCTAGCCTCGAAGAGAGCATAGAAGGTATTTTGCTGGTCTGGTAGACTCGGTTGGGTTTCTCTTTGAAATCCATGATAGTGTGCGAGCCCTGCCACATCCGATGAGCCGGGGTGTAGTAGGATTTGTGCTTGGTCCTGGTTTGACACTTTGCCTGTTTACTGGTTCGTCGGAAGGCGTAGCAGGATTTCTTATAATCGTCCGGATTGGTATCCAGCTCCTTGAAAGCGGCAGCTCTAACCTTTAACTCAGTTCGGATGTAGCGTGTAAGACATGGCTTCTGGTTGGGATATGTACGTACGGTCAATGTGGGGACGATGTCGTCGATGCACTTATTAATGAAGCCGGTGACTGATGTGGTGTACTCCTCAATGCCATCCGATGAATCCCGGAACAGTGCTATTGAAGCAGTCCTGTAGCTTAGCATTCGCTTCAATCGAACCACTTACGTATTGAGCGACACTGGTACTTCCTGTTTATGTTTTTTTTGTTTGTCAGCAGGAATCAGGATAATAGAGTTATGTTCAGATTTACCAAATGGAGGGCGAGGGAGAGCATCGTACACATCTCTCTGTGTGGAGTACAGGTTATCTAGGCTTTTTTCACATTGAGGGACAGCTTTGTACACATCTCTCTGTGTGGACTACAGGTTATCTAGGCTTTTTTCACCTCTAGTTGCACAGGTGACATGCTGGTAGAAATGAATACGGCTGTAACGTTAAGTCAAGGGGTCTGAATACTTTTCATTTTACAGCTGCAGATGGAACAGGGAGCTGATGGCAGCCATTAGCTGCAGATGGAACAGGGAGCTGATGGCAGCCATTAGCTGCAGATGGAACAGGGAGCTGGTGGCAGCCATTAGCTGCAGATGGAACAGGAAGCTGGTGGTTGCCATTTGCTGCAGATGGAACAGGGAGCTGGTGGCAGCCATTAGCTGCAGATGGAACAGGGAGCTGGTGGCAGCCATTAGCTGCAGGTGGAACAGGGAGCTGGTGGCAGCCATTAGCTGCAGATGGAACAGGGTGCTGGTGGCAGCCATTGGCAACAGATGGAACAGGACGCTGGTGGCAGCCATTTGCAACAGATGGAACAGGGAGCTGGTGGCAGCCATTAGCTGCAGATGGAACAGGGTGCTGGTGGCAGCCATTGGCAACAGATGGAACAGGACGCTGGTGGCAGCCATTGGCAACAGATGGAACAGGGTGCTGGTGGCAGCCATTAGCTGCAGATGGAACAGGGTGCTGGTGGCAGCCATTAGCTGCAGATGGAACAGGGTGCTGGTGGCAGCCAGAGGTAAATAAAGGTTACATTTTTTTAAATGTAAAAGCTAATTTTCCAACAGAAAGGTTCAGTATTGAGATGAATTGACACAGTGACCAAAATCAAACTCTTGTTGCAAATATTAGTTTAGTTAATTCACTAATAATAAGGATTTTGTCTACGTGCCCGGACATGCATAGCTAGCTGAACAGATAGCTATGTGACCTGTTAGCAGATAGCTATGTGACCTGTTAGCAGATAGCTATGGGACCTGTTAGCAGATTGCTATGTGACCTGTTAGCAGATAGCTATGTGACCTGTTAGCAGATAGCTATGTGACCTGTTAGCAGATAGCTATGTGACCTGTTAGCAGATAGCTATGTGACCTGTTAGCAGATAGCTATGTGACCTGTTAGCAGATAGCTATGTGACCTGTTAGCAGATAGCTATGGGACCTGTTAGCAGATTGCTATGTGACCTGTTAGCAGATAGCTATGTGACCTGTTAGCAGATAGCTATGGGACCTGTTAGCAGATTGCTATGTGACCTGTTAGCAGATAGCTATGGGACCTGTTAGCAGATAGCTATGGGACCTGTTAGCAGATAGCTATGGGACCTGTTAGCAGATAGCTATGGGACATGTTAGCAGATAGCTATGTGACCTGTTAGCAGATAGCTATGGGACCTGTTAGCAGATAGCTATGGGACCTGTTAGCAGATAACTATGGGACCTGTTAGCAGATAGCTATGGGACCTGTTAGCAGATAGCTATGGGACATGTTAGCAGATAGCTATGGGACCTGTTAGCAGATAGCTATGGAACCTGTTAGCAGATAACTATGGGACCTGTTAGCAGATAGCTATGGGACCTGTTAGCAGATAGCTATGGGACCTGTTAGCAGATAGCTATGGGACCTGTTAGCAGATAGCTATGGGACCTA
>NW_022262642.1:345000-415000 GCF_002021735.2 Oncorhynchus kisutch | reverse complement strand
AACCAGCCAGCCAGCCAGCCAGCCAGCCAGCAAGCCTGCCTGCCAGCCAGCCAGTCAGTCAACCAGTCAGCCAACCAGCCATCCAACCAGTTAGCCAGCCAGTTAGCCATGCAGCCTGCCAATCAGCCAGCCAACCAGTTAGCCAACCAGCCAGCCAGTCAGTCAGCCAACCAGTCAGCCAACCAACCAGCCAGCCAGCCAGCAAGCCTGCCAGCCAGCCAACTAGCTAGTCAGCCAGCCAACTAGCCAGCCGGCCAGCCAACTAGCCAGTCAGCCAGCCAGTCAGCCAGCCAACCAGCCAGTCAGCCAGCCAGCCAATCAGCCAGTCAGCCAGCCAACTAGCCAGTCAGTCAGCCAGCCAACTAGCCAGTCAACCAGCCAACCAGCCAGTAGCAGCAGGGAATGTTAGATCTCAGGCCAATCATGTGTCATTTCAGAACGAGCCAACTCACCACCAGCTAAAATAACAGATCCAAGAATTTGTAAAGAAGATTCCAGAACAGGTCCTATTTCTGAATCATTTACAATGGTTAATATGAGTTCGGCAACACAAGCAGGGTAGATGGTAGATCAATACATGAAGTGCATGGACATGAAACTATTGAGATTACTTCAATTGGTTGTGTTTTATTCTCAGTAAGACAAATTTGCTACACAGATGAGCGGGGCTAGCATTTCAGCACAATGGACAGCTCCGAGCCATTCACTGTTGGAGGAGACGCTGTGTGTGTGTGTGTGTGTGTGTGTGCCTGTGTGGCCTACGCCCGTCCCCGTGTGGCCTTGTCTCTGTGTGTTAATAATGATATCAGATTACATTTCATTAGTCTCTCTGCGGTGGCCACCTTAATTGCTCCTGTAAGTCTCTCTGGATAACAGCAGCTAAATGTTAAGTGTAAAATGCATCCAGTAATGAACCGGGGTGAAACCGCTAAAAAGTCATTGTGCCCTCGTCTCATGGCGGGGATAAACTGCTACTGAGGAACAAAGCCTCCTGACACAATGAGGATTTCTGGGTGGCGGACTCCTGGCACCCCTACCCTCCATGACTCCTGGCACCCCTACCCTCCATGACTCCTGGCACCCCTACCCTCCATGACTCCAGGTACCCCACCCTCCATGACTCCTGGTACCCCTACCCTCCATGACTCCTGCTGCCCACTACCCTCCATGACTCCTGGTACCCCACCCTCCATGACTCCTGGTACCCCTACCCTCCATGACTCCTGCCGCCCACTACCCTCCATGACACCTGGCACCCCTACCCTCTATGACTCCTGGCACCCCTACCCTCTATGACTCCTGGCACCCCTACCCTCTATGACTCCTGGTGCCCCCACCCTCCATGACTCCTGGCACCCCCACCCTCTATGACTCCTGGCACCCCTACCCTCTATGACTCCTGGTGCCCCTACCCTCCATGACTCCTGACACATCCCTACCCTCTATGACACCTGGCACCCCTACCCTCTATGACTCCTGGCACCCCTACCCTCCATGACTCCTGGCACCCCTACCCTCTATGACTCCTGGCACCCCTACCCTCTATGACTCCTGGCACCCCTACCCTCCATGACTCCTGGCGCCCCCATCCTCCATGACTCCTGGCACCCCTACCCTCTATGACTCCTGGCGCCCCTACCCTCCATGACTCCTGACACCCCTACCCTCCATGACTCCTGGCGCCCCTACCCTCCATGACTCCTGGTGCCCCTACCCTCTATGACTCCTGGCACCCCTACCCTCTATGACTCCTGGTGCCCCTACCCTCTATGACTCCTGGCACCCCTACCCTCCATGACTCCTGGTGCCCCTACCCTCTATGACTCCTGGCACCCCTACCCTCTATGACTCCTGGCACCCCCATCCTCCATGACTCCTGGTGCCCCTACGCTCCATGACTCCTGGCACCCCTACCCTCCATGACTCCTGGCGCCCCTACCCTCCATGACTCCTGGTGCCCCTACCCTCCATGACTCCTGGCACCCCTACCCTCTATGACTCCTGGCAAAGAGGTCTAGAGAAACAGAGATAGCCCACATGATGTAGAGGTTGGGGTTATACTGGTCACCAGAGAGGTTTAGAGAAGCAGAGATAACCCACATGATGTAGAGGTTGGGGTTATACTGGTCATCAGAGAGGTTTAGAGAAACAGAGATAACCCACATGATGTAGAGGTTGGGGTTATACTGGTCATCAGAGAGGTTTAGAGAAACAGAGATAACCCACATGATGTGGAGGTTGGGGTTATACTGGTCATCAGAGAGGTTTAGAGAAACAGAGATAACCCACATGATGTAGAGGTTGATCATCAATGTTTCCATTCAACCTGTCTGTCCTGCCTTGAGGAGGCATTGCCGTTAAGACGACCGGTGCTGACACTTCAGCTCCATGGACAGCGGTCTAGGCACAGTGGTAGAAAAAGTACTCAATTATCAGACTTGAGTTAAAGTAAACGTTTAAACGTGTCTGGTTTGAAATGTACTGAAGTATCAAAAGTACAATTAGAAATCATTTCAAATTATATTATATTGAGTAAACCAGACGGCAACATTTACATTTATTACACTTTTATATACAGATAGCCAGGGGCCACACTCCAACACTCAGACATCATTTACAGATAGCCAGGGGCCACACTCCAACACTCAGACATCATTTACAGATAGCCAGGGCCACACTCCAACACTCAGACATCATTTACAGATAGCCAGGGGCACACTCCAACACTCAGACATCATTTACAGATAGCCAGGGGCCACACTCCAACACTCAGACATCATTTACAGATAGCCAGGGGCCACACTCCAACACTCAGACATCATTTACAGATAGCCAGGGCCACACTCCAACACTCAGACATCATTTACAGATAGCCAGGGGCCACACTCCAACACTCAGACATCATTTACAGATAGCCAGGGGCACACTCCAACACTCAGACATCATTTACAGATAGCCAGGGGCCACACTCCAACACTCAGACATAATTTACAGATAGCCAGGGGCCACACTCCAACACTCAGACATCATTTACAGATAGCCAGGGGCCACACTCCAACACTCAGACATCATTTACAGATAGCCAGGGGCACACTCCAACACTCAGACATCATTTACAGATAGCCAGGGGCCACACTCCAACACTCAGACATAATTTACAGATAGCCGGGGCCACACTCAGACATCATTTACAGATAGCCAGGGGCCACACTCCAACACTCAGACATCATTTACAGATAGCCAGGGGCCACACTCCAACACTCAGACATCATTTACAGATAGCCAGGGGAACACTCCAACACTCAGACATCATTGACAGATAGCCCGGGGCCACACTCCAACACTCAGACATCATTTACAGATAGCCGGGGCCACACTCCAACACTCAGACATCATTTACAGATAGCCAGGGGTCCACTCCAACACTCAGACATCATTTACAGATAGCCAGGGGTCCACTCCAACACTCAGACATCATTTACAGATAGCCAGGGGCCACACTCCAACACTCAGACATCATTTACAGATAGCCAGGGGTCCACTCCAACACTCAGACATCATTTACAGATAGCCAGGGGCCACACTCCAACACTCAGACATCATTTACAGATAGCCAGGGGTCCACTCCAACACTCAGACATAATTTAGAAACAAAGCATTTGTGTTTAGTGAGTCCTCCAGATCAGAGGCAGTAGGGATGACCAGGGATGTTCTCTGTTTAGTGAGTCCTCCAGATTAGAGGATGTAGAGATGACAAGGAATGTTCTCTGTTTAGTGAGTCCTCCAGATTAGAGGATGTAGAGATGACAAGGGATGTTCTCTGTTTAGTGAGTCCTCCAGATCAGAGGCAGTAGGGATGACCAGGGATGTTCTCTGTTCAGTGAGTCCTCCAGGTTAGAGGCAGTAGGGATGACCAGGGATGTTCTCTGTTTAGTGAGTCCTCCAGATCAGAGGCAGTAGGGATGACCAGGGATGTTCTCTGTTTAGTGAGTCCTCCAGATCAGAGGCAGTAGGGATGACCAGGGATGTTCTCTGTTTAGTGAGTCCTCCAGATTAGAGGATGTAGAGATGACAAGGGATGTTCTCTGTTTAGTGAGTCCTCCAGATTAGAGGATGTAGAGATGACAAGGGATGTTCTCTGTTTAGTGAGTCCTCCAGATCAGAGGCAGTAGGGATGACCAGGGATGTTCTCTGTTTAGTGAGTCCTCCAGATCAGAGGCAGTAGGGATGTTCTCTGTTTAGTGAGTCCTCCAGATCAGAGGATGTAGAGATGACCAGGGATGTTCTCTGTTTAGTGAGTCCTCCAGATCAGAGGCAGTAGGGCTGACCAGGGATGTTCTCTGTTTAGTGAGTCCTCCAGATCAGAGGATGTAGAGATGACCAGGGATGTTCTCTGTTTAGTGAGTCCTCCAGATCAGAGGCAGTAGATGACCAGGGATGTTCTCTGTTTAGTGAGTCCTCCAGATCAGAGGATGTAGAGATGACCAGGGATGTTCTCTGTTTAGTGAGTCCTCCAGATCAGAGGATGTAGGGATGACCAGGGATGTTCTCTGTTTAGTGAGTCCTCCAGATCAGAGGCAGTAGGGATGTTCTCTGTTTAGTGAGTCCTCCAGATCAGAGGCAGTAGGGATGAACAGGGACGTTCTCTGTTTAGTGAGTCCTCCAGATCAGAGGCAGTAGGGATGTTCTCTGTTTAGTGAGTCCTCCAGATCAGAGGCAGTAGGGATGACCAGGGATGTTCTCTGTTTAGTGAGTCCTTAGTGAGCCTAGTGGTTAGAGTGTAGAGGTGGCAGGTAGCCTACTGGTTAGAGTGTAGAGGAGGCAGGTAGCCTAGTGGTTAGAGTGTAGAGGAGGCAGGTAGTCTAGTGGTTAGAGTGTAGAACAGTGGGTTAACTGTCTTGTTCAGGGGCAGAACGACAGAATTTTACCTTGTCAGCTTGGTGGATATGATCTAACCACTAGGCTACCTTTCTCCTCTACACTCTAACCACTAGGCTACCTGCCTCCTCTACACTCTAACCACTAGGCTACCTGCCTCCTCTACACTCTAACCACTAGACTACCTGCCTCCTCTACACTCTAACCACTAGGCTACCTGCCTCCTCTACACTCTAACCACTAGGCTACCTGCCTCCTCTACACTCTAACCACTAGACTACCTGCCTCCTCTACACTCTAACCACTAGGCTACCTGCCTCCTCTACACTCTAACCACTAGGCTACCTGCCTCCTCTACACTCTAACCACTAGGCTACCTGCCTCCTCTACACTCTAACCACTAGACTACCTGCCTCCTCTACACTCTAACCACTAGACTACCTGCCACCTCTACTCTCTAACCACTAGGCTACCTGCCACCTCTACTCTCTAACCACTAGACTACCTGCCTCCTCTACACTCTAACCACTAGACTACCTGCCACCTCTACACTCTAACCACTAGGCTACCTGCCTCCTCTACACTCTAACCACTAGGCTACCTGCCTCCTCTACACTCTAACCACTAGGCTACCCTGCCTCCTCCCACTCTAACCACTAGGCTACCTGCCTCCTCTACACTCTAACCACTAGGCTACCTGCCTCCTCTACACTCTAACCACTAGGCTACCTGCCTCCTCTACACTCTAACCACTAGTCTACCCTGCCTCCTCTACACTCTAACCACTAGGCTACCTGCCTCCTCTACACTCTAACCACTAGGCTACCTGCCTCCTCTACACTCTAACCACTAGGCTACCTGCCTCCTCTACACTCTAACCACTAGACTACCTGCCTCCTCTACACTCTAACCACTAGACTACCTGCCACCTCTACACTCTAACCACTAGGCTACCTGCCTCCTCTACACTCTAACCACTAGGCTACCTGCCTCCTCTACACTCTAACCACTAGGCTACCCTGCCTCCTCCCCACTCTAACCACTAGGCTACCTGCCTCCTCTACACTCTAACCACTAGGCTACCTGCCTCCTCTACACTCTAACCACTAGGCTACCTGCCTCCTCTACACTCTAACCACTAGGCTACCTGCCTCCTCTACACTCTAACCACTAGGCTACCCTGCCGCCTCTACACTCTAACCACTAGACTACCTGCCACCTCTACAATCTAACCACTAGGCTACCTGCCTCCTCTACACTCTAACCACTAGGCTACCTGCCTCCTCTACACTCTAACCACTAGGCTACCTGCCTCCTCTACACTCTAACCACTAGGCTACCCTGCCGCCTCTACACTCTAACCACTAGACTACCTGCCACCTCTACAATCTAACCACTAGGCTACCTCCCACTCTGACAGAAGGAGAGCATTAAGCGTCAGTCCTAGTGAAATGTTTATACCCTCCCAGGAAACACAGCTCTCTGCTCGACACGACGGAAAACACTCACTTATTCTTAATCGAAAAGGAAGTGCACTAATAGGGAGTGCACTATACTAATAGGGTGCCATTTGTGACGGGGCCTTTATTCTGCATCAATAAAACAACGTGTCTTCAGAGGAAAACGGCTTCAAAACGCTGACAAACAGAAGGAACAGAAATATTCAACAACAAACAAAAACAGAGAAAATGTACTTCTGTTGCAACTAAACGGTAAACTCACTTTGCTGAAGTTTCTTACCTTCAGCTTTAACCTGATTTCTAGTTTTTTTTCTGCACTGACTGTGGCTTCAATCAGACGAAAATATGTCTGACAGTATCTATGGCAACCATACAGGCTTGAAAGGCACTTGAGGCCAGGAGCAGGTTGAGGAACGAACAGACTTTACTTTACCTATAAATAACACTTTAGTAGCAGGCGGGCGGCAGACTTCTCTCTCCCTCTGTCTCCAAGCCCTCTCCCTCTGTCTCCAAGCCCTCTCCCTCTGTCTCCAAGCCCTCTCCCTCTGTCTCCAAGCCCTCTCCCTCTGTCTCCAAGCCCTCTCCCTCTGTCTCCAAGCCCTCTCCCTCTGTCTCCAAGCCCTCTCCCTCTGTCTCCAAGTCCTCTCCCTCTGTCTCCAAGCCCTCTCCCTCTGTCTCCAAGTCCTCTCCCTCTGTCTCCAAGCCCTCTCCCTCTGTCTCCAAGCCCTCTCCCTCTGTCTCCAAGCCCTCTCCCTCTGTCTCCAAGCCCTCTCCCTCTGTCTCCAAGCCCTCTCCCTCTGTCTCCAAGCCCTCTCCCTCTGTCTCCAAGCCCTCTCCCTAGATATCTAGATACTATATATATGATAGGGAGATAAACTAGATATCCTCCTCCTCCTCCTCCTCCTCCTCCTCCTCCTCTCTCTACAGTTCCTCTAACATAAACTAGATATCCTCCTCCTCCTCCTCCTCCTCCTCCTCCTCCTCCTCCTCCTCCTCCTCCTCCTCCTCCTCCTCCTCCTCCTCCTCCTCCTCCTCCTCTCTCTACAGTTCCTCTAACATAAACTAGATATCCTCCTCCTCCTCCTCCTCCTCCTCCTCCTCCTCCTCCTCCTCCTCCTCCTCCTCCTCCCTCCTCTCTCTACAGTTCCTCTAACATAAACTAGATATCCTCTTCCTCCTCCTCTCTCTACAGTTCCTCCAACACATGAAGCAACTAGCTTATTTGACTGTTATTGTTACACTCTCAAATGTAGTCTCTGTCTCTCTCTCTCTCTCTCTGTCTCTCTCTCTCTCTGTCTCAATCCCCCTCTTCTCCTCAATAGAGTGAGGTAGACTAAGTGAATGAGAGGGTGGAGATAGAGAGGGGGAGAGAGGGGGGGGGGAGAGGGAGGAGATAGAGAGAGGGGAGAGGTAAACAGGGTGAGAGAGAGGGAGGAGATAGAGAGAGGGGAGAGGTAAACAGAGCGAGAGTGAGGGGAGAGGTAGAGAGAGTGAGAGTGAGGGGACAGGTAGAGAGAGAGAGAGGGAGAGAGAGAGAGACAGAGAGACAGAGACAGAGAGACAGAGAGAGAGAGAGAGACAGAGAGAGAGAGAGACAGAGAGAGAGAGGTAGAGAGAGAGAGAGAGAGGTAGAGAGAGAGAGAGACAGAGAGACAGAGAGAGAGGTAGAGAGAGAGAGAGAGAGAGAGAGGTAGAGAGACAGAGAGAGAGAGACAGAGAGACAGAGAGAGAGAGAGAGAGAGAGACAGAGAGAGAGAGAGAGGTAGAGAGAGAGGTAGAGAGAGAGAGAGACAGAGAGACAGAGAGAGAGAGAGGAAGGGAGGTGTAAAGGTCTGACCTGTAGAGGTCTATAGAGGATAGACCTATAGAGGTGATATCCTGTTGGAGAGAGAGAGAGAGGAAGGGAGGTGTAAAGGTCTGACCTGTAGAGGTCTATAGAGGTGATATCCTGTTGGAGAGAGAGAGAGAGGAAGGGAGGTGTAAAGGTCTGACCTGTAGAGGTCTATAGAGGTGATATCCTGTTGGAGAGAGAGAGAGAGAGGAAGGGAGGTGTAAAGGTCTGACCTGTAGAGGTCTATAGAGGTGATATCCTGTTGGAGAGAGAGAGAGAGGAAGGGAGGTGTAAAGGTCTGACCTGTAGAGGTCTATAGAGGTGATATCCTGTTGGAGAGAGAGAGAGAGGAAGGGAGGTGTAAAGGTCTGACCTGTAGAGGTCTATAGAGGTGATATCCTGTTGGAGAGAGAGAGAGAGGAAGGGAGGTGTAAAGGTCTGACCTGTAGAGGTCTATAGAGGTGATATCCTGTTGGAGAGAGAGAGAGGGGAGGGAGGAGGAGAGAGAGGGGAGGGAGGCCCAGTGTTGAGATTTTGGTATTGAATTCTAGCCATGACGTCTGAGGAGCAGCAGCAGAGAGAGGAGGAGAGAGGGGAGAGAGGAGAGGGGAGAAGAGAGGAGGAGAGAGGAGAGGAGCAGGAGAGAGACGAGGCGAAAGGAGAGAGGAGAGGAGAGAGGAGAGGAGGAGAGAGGGGAGGAGAGAGGAGAGGAGGAGAGAGGGGAGGAGCAGGAGAAAGAGAAGGAGAGAGGAGAGGAGGAGGAGAGAGGAGAGGAGGACATGTACCTTTCAAAGGTAAAGACCAAAGCCGTCGGTCGTCACCCCACTGCTCTTTGAGAAGTGTCCGTCTGTCTGACAGAGGTGGTAGGAGGTGGTAAAGGGAGGTGGTAAAGGGAGATGGTAAAGGGAGGTGGTAAAGGGAGGTGGTAAAGGGAGATGGTAAAGGGAGGTGGTAAAGGGAGATGGTAAAGGGAGGTGGTAAAGGGAGATGGTAAAGGGAGGTGGTAAAGGTAGATGGTAGGAGGTGGTAAAATGAGATGGTAGGAGGTGGTAAAGGGAGGTGGTAGGAGGTGGTAGGAGGTGGTAAAATGAGATGGTAGGAGGTGGTAAAGGGAGGTGGTAGGAGGTGGTAGGAGGTGGTAAAATGAGATGGTAGGAGGTGGTAAAGGGAGGTGGTAGGAGGTGGTAGGAGGTGGTAAAGGGAGGTGGTAAAGGGAGGTGGTAAAGGGAGATGGTAGGAGGTGGTAAAGGGAGGTGGTCAGAGGTGGTAAAGGGAGGTGGTAAAGGGAGGTGGTAAAGGGAGATGGTAGGAGGTGGTAGGAGATGGTAGGAAGTGGTAAAGGGAGGTGGTAAAGGGAGATGGTAGGAGGTGGTAAAGGGAGATGGTAGGAGGTGGTAAAGAGAGGTGGTAAAGGGAGATGGTAGGAAGTGGTAAAGGGAGGTGGTAGGAGGTGGTAAAGGGAGGTGGTAAAGGGAGGTGGTAAAGGGAGATGGTAGGAGGTGGTAGGAGATGGTAGGAAGTGGTAAAGGGAGGTGGTAAAGGGAGATGGTAGGAGGTGGTAAAGGGAGATGGTAGGAGGTGGTAAAGGGAGGTGGTAGGAGGTTGTAAAGGGAGGTGGTAGGAGGTGGTAAAGGGAGGTTGTAAAGGGAGATGGTAGGAGGTGGTAAAGGGAGGTGGTAAAGGGAGATGGTAGGAGGTGGTAAAGAGAGATGGTAGGAGGTGGTAAAGGGAGGTGGGAAAGGGAGTTGGTAGGAGGTGGTAAAGGGAGGTGGTAAAGGGAGGTGGTAGGTGGTGGTAAAGGGAGGTGGTAAAGGGAGATGGTAGGAGGTGGTAAAGGGAGGTGGTAAAGGGAGATGGTAGGAGGTGGTAAAGGGAGGTGATAGGAGGTGGTAAAGGGAGGTGGTAAAGGGAGATGGTAGGAGGTGGTAAAGGGAGAGGGTAAAGGGAGGTGGTAGGAGGTGGTAAAGGGAGAGGGTAAAGGGAGGTGGTAGGAGGTGGTAAAGGGAGATGGTAAAGGGAGCTGGTAGGAGGTGGTAAAGGGAGGTGGTAAAGGGAGGTGGTAAAGGGAGGTGGTAGGAGGTGGTAAAGGGAGATGGTAGGAGGTGGTAAAGGGAGGTGGTAGGAGGTGGTAGGAGGTGGTAAAGGGAGGTGGTAGGAGGTGGTAAAGGGAGGTGGTAAAGGGAGATGGTAGGAGGTGGTAAAGGGAGATGGTAGGAGGTGGTAAAGGGAGATGGTAAAGTGAGATGGTAAAGGGAGATGGTAGGAGGTGGTAAAGGGAGGTGGGAGGAGGTGGTAGGAGTGTCCACCCAACACTACCTCACATCCCTACAGACCAACCATGTCCCCCCAACACTACCTCACATCCCTCCTACAGACCAACCATGTCCACCCAACACTACCTCACATCCCTCCTACAGACCAACCATGTCGCCCCAACACTACCTCACATCCCTCCTACAGACCAACCATGTCCCCCCAACACTACCTCACATCCCTCCTAAAACCAACCATGTCCACCCAACACTACCCCACATCCCTCCTACAGACCAACCATGTCCACCCAACACTACCTCACATCCCTCCTACAGACTAACCATGTCCCCCCAACACTACCTCACATCCCTCCTACAGACCAACCATGTCCCCCCAACACTACTTCACATCCCTCCTAAAACCAACCATGTCCCCCCAACACTACCTCACATCCCTCCTAAAACCAACCATGTCCACCCAACACTACCCCACATCCCTCCTACAGACCAACCATGTCCACCCAACACTACCTCACATCCCTCCTACAGACCAACCATGTCCACCCAACACTACCTCACATCCCTCCTACAGACCAACCATGTTCACCCAACACTACCTCACATCCCTACAGACCAACCATGTCCACCCAACACTGTTACTCACATCCCTCCTACAGACCAACCATGTTCACCCAACACTACCTCACATCCCTCCTACAGACCAACCATGTCCACCCAACACTACCTCACATCCATCCTACAGACCAACCATGTCTCCCCAACACTACCTCACATCCCTCCTATAGACCAACCATGTCCACCCAACACTACCTCACATCCCTCCTACAGACCAACCATGTCCACCCAACACTACCTCACATCTCTCCTACAGACCAAACATGTCCACCCAACACTACCTCACATCCCTCCTACAGACCAACCATGTCCCCCCAGACTACCTCACATCCCTCCTACAGACCAACCATGTCCCCCCAACACTACTTCACATCCCTCCTAAAACCAACCATGTCCACCCAACACTACCCCACATCCCTCCTACAGACCAACCATGTCCACCCAACACTACCTCACATCCCTCCTACAGACTAACCATGTCCCCCCAACACTACCTCACATGCCTCCTACAGACCAACCATGTCCCCCCAACACTACTTCACATCCCTCCTAAAACCAACCATGTCCCCCCAACACTACCTCACATCCCTCCTAAAACCAACCATGTCCACCCAACACTACCTCACATCCCTCCTACAGACCAACCATGTCCACCCAACACTACCTCACATCCCTACAGACCAACCATGTCCACCCAACACTGTTACTCACATCCCTCCTACAGACCAACCATGTTCACCCAACACTACCTCACATCCCTCCTACAGACCAACCATGTCCACCCAACACTACCTCACATCCCTCCTACAGACCAACCATGTCCACCCAACACTACCTCACATCTCTCCTACAGACCAACCATGTCCACCCAACACTACCTCACATCCCTCCTACAGACCAACCATGTCCCCCCAGACTACCTCACATCCCTCCTACAGACCAACCATGTCCACCCAACACTACCTCACATCCCTCCTACAGACCAACCATGTCCCCCCAACACTACCTCACATCCCTCCTACAGACCAACCATGTCCCCCCAACACTACCTCACATCCCTCCTAAAACCAACCATGTCCACCCAACACTACCCCACATCCCTCCTACAGACCAACCATGTCCACCCAACACTACCCCACATCCCTCCTACAGACCAACCATGTCCACCCAACACTACCTCACATCCCTCCTAAAACCAACCATGTCCACCCAACACTACCCCACATCCCTCCTACAGACCAACCATGTCCACCCAACACTACCTCACATCCCTCCTACAGACCAACCATGTCCACCCAACACTACCCCACATCCCTCCTAAAACCAACCATGTCCACCCAACACTACCTCACATCCCTCCTACAGACCAACCATGTCCACCCAACACTACCCCACATCCCTCCTACAGACCAACCATGTTCACCCAACACTACCTCACATCCCTCCTACAGACCAACCATGTCCACCCAACACTACCTCACATCCCTCCTACAGACCAACCATGTCCACCCAACACTACCTCACATCTCTCCTACAGACCAACCATGTCCACCCAACACTACCTCACATCCCTCCTACAGACCAACCATGTCCCCCCAGACTACCTCACATCCCTCCTACAGACCAACCATGTCCACCCAACACTACCTCACATCCCTCCTACAGACCAACCATGTCCCCCCAACACTACCTCACATCCCTCCTACAGACCAACCATGTCCCCCCAACACTACCTCACATCCCTCCTAAAACCAACCATGTCCACCCAACACTACCCCACATCCCTCCTACAGACCAACCATGTCCACCCAACACTACCCCACATCACTCATACAGACCAACCATGTCCACCCAACACTACCTCACATCCCTCCTAAAACCAACCATGTCCACCCAACACTACCCCACATCCCTCCTACAGACCAACCATGTCCACCCAACACTACCTCACATCCCTCCTACAGACCAACCATGTCCACCCAACACTACCCCACATCCCTCCTACAGACCAACCATGTCCACCCAACACTACCTCACATCCCTCCTACAGACCAACCATGTCCACCCAACACTACCCCACATCCCTCCTACAGACCAACCATGTCCACCAAACACTACCCCACATCCCTCCTACAGACCAACCATGTCCACCCAACACTACCTCACATCCCTCCTACAGACCAACCATGTCCACCCAACACTGCCCCACATCCCTCCTACAGACCAACCATGTCCACCCAACACTACCCACATCCCTCCTACAGACCAACTATGTCCACCCAACACTACCTCACATCCCTCCTACAGACCAACCATGTCCACCCAACACTACCTCACATCCCTCCTACAGACCAACCATGTCCACCCAACACTACCTCACATCCCTCCTACAGACCAACCATGTCCACCCAACACTACCTCACATCCCTCCTACAGACCAACCTTGTCCACCCAACACTACCTCACATCTCTCCTACAGACCAACCATGTCCACCCAACACTACCTCACATCCCTCCTAAAACCAACCATGTCCACCCAACACTACCCCACATCCCTCCTACAGACCAACCATGTCCACCCAACACTACCTCACATCCCTCCTACAGACCAACCATGTCCACCAACACTACCCCACATCCCTCCTACAGACCAACCATGTCCACCCAACACTACCCCACATCCCTCCTACAGACCAACCATGTCCACATCCCTCCTACAGACCAACCATGTCCACCCAACACTACCTCACATCCCTCCTACAGACCAACCATGTCCACCCAACACTACCCCACATCCCTCCTACAGACCAACCATGTCCACCCAACACTACCCCACATCCCTCCTACAGACCAACTATGTCCACCCAACACTACCTCACATCCCTCCTACAGACCAACCATGTCCACCCAACACTACCCCACATCCCTCCTACAGATCAACCATGTCCACCCAACACTACCTCACATCCCTCCTACAGACCAACCATGTCCACCCAACACTACCCCACATCCCTCCTACAGACCAACCATGTCCACCCAACACTACCTCACATCCCTCCTTCAGACCAACCATGTCCACCCAACACTACCTCACATCCCTCCTACAGACCAACCATGTCCACCCAACACTACCTCACATCTCTCCCACAGAACAACCATGTTCCCAGTCTCTTCCCAGTCTCTTCCATGTCTCCTCTCTGTCTCCTCCCTGTCTCCTCCCTGTCTCCTCCCTGTCTTCTACCTGTCTCTTCCCAGTCTCTTCCCAGTCTCTTCCCTGTCTCCTACCTGTCTCTTCCCAGTCTCTTCACGGTCTCTTACCGGTCTCCTACCTGTCTCCTACCTGTCTCCTCCCTGTCTCCTACCTGTCTCTTCCCAGTCTCTTCCCTGTCTCTTCCCTGTCTCTTCCCTGTCTCCTACCTGTCTCCTACCTGTCTCTTCCCAGTCTCTTCCCTGTCTCCTCCCTGTCTCCTCCCTGTCTCCTACCTGTCTCCTCCCTGTCTCTTCCCTGTCTCCTACCTGTCTCCTCCCTGTCTCCTACCTGTCTCCTACCTGTCTCCTCCCTGTCTCCTACCTGTCTCTTCCCAGTCTCTTCCCTGTCTCCTACCTGTCTCTTCCCTGTCTCTTCCCTGTCTCCTACCTGTCTCCTACCTGTCTCTTCCCAGTCTCTTCCCTGTCTCCTACCTGTCTCCTCCCTGTCTCCTACCTGTCTCCTCCCTGTCTCTTCCCTGTCTCCTACCTGTCTCCTCCCTGTCTCCTCCCTGTCTCCTACCTGTCTCCTACCTGTCTCCTCCCTGTCTCTTCCCCTGTCTCCTACCTGTCTCCTCCCTGTCTCCTACCTGTCTCCTACCTGTATCCTCCCTGTCTCCTCCCTGTCTATTCCCTGTCTCCTACCTGTCTCCTCCCTGTCTCCTACCTGTCTCCTCCCTGTCTCCTACCGGTCTCCTACCTGTCTCCTACCTGTCTCCTACCTGTCTCCTACCTGCCTCTTCCCAGTCTCTTCCCAGTCTCTTCCTAGTCTCTTCCCTGTCTCCCACCCTTCTCCTACCTGCCTCCTACCTGTCTCTTCCCTGTCTCCTACCTGTCTCTTCCCTGTCTCTTCCCTGTCTCCTACCTGTCTCCTACCTTTCTCCTCCCTGTCTCTTCCCTGTCTCCTACCTGTATCTTCCCTGTCTCCTCCCTGTCTCCTCCCTGTCTAATACCTGTCTCCTACCTGTCTCCTCCCTGTCTTCTACCTGTCTCTTCCCAGTCTCTTCCATGTCTCCTACCTGTCTCTTCCCAGTCTCTTCCCTGTCTCCTACCGGTCTCCTACCTGTCTCCTACCTGTCTCCTACCTGTCTCCTCCCTGTCTCCTACCTGTCTCTTCCCAGTCTCTTCCTAGTCTCTTCCCTGTCTCCCACCCTTCTCCTACCTGTCTCCTACCTGTCTCTTCCCTGTCTCCTACCTGTCTCTTCCCTGTCTCTTCCCTGTCTCCTACCTGTCTCCTCCCTGTCTCTTCCCTGTCTCCTACCTGTATCTTCCCTGTCTCCTACCTGTCTCCTACCTGTCTCCTACCTGTCTCTTCCCTTCTCCTACCTGTCTCTTCCATGTCTCCTACCTGTCTCCTACCTGTCTCCTCCCTGTCTCCTCCCTGTCTCCTACCTGTCTCCTACCTGTCTCCTTCCTGAATTCTACCTGTCTCTTCCCAGTCTCTTCCCTGTCTCCTCAGTCTCTTCCCAGTCTCTTCCTAGTCTCTTCCCTGTCTCCCACCCTTCTCCTACCTGCCTCCTACCTGTCTCTTCCCTGTCTCCTACCTGTCTCTTCCCTGTCTCTTCCCTGTCTCCTACCTGTCTCCTACCTTTCTCCTCCCTGTCTCTTCCCTGTCTCCTACCTGTATCTTCCCTGTCTCCTCCCTGTCTCCTCCCTGTCTTCTACCTGTCTCCTACCTGTCTCCTCCCTGTCTTCTACCTGTCTCTTCCCAGTCTCTTCCCTGTCTCCTACCTGTCTCTTCCCAGTCTCTTCCCTGTCTCCTACCGGTCTCCTACCTGTCTCCTACCTGTCTCCTACCTGTCTCCTCCCTGTCTCCTACCTGTCTCTTCCCAGTCTCTTCCTAGTCTCTTCCCTGTCTCCCACCCTTCTCCTACCTGTCTCCTACCTGTCTCTTCCCTGTCTCCTACCTGTCTCTTCCCTGTCTCTTCCCTGTCTCCTACCTGTCTCCTCCCTGTCTCTTCCCTGTCTCCTACCTGTATCTTCCCTGTCTCCTACCTGTCTCCTACCTGTCTCCTACCTGTCTCTTCCCTTCTCCTACCTGTCTCTTCCATGTCTCCTACCTGTCTTCTACCTGTCTCCTCCCTGTCTCCTCCCTGTCTCCTACCTGTCTCCTACCTGTCTCCTTCCTGTCTTCTACCTGTCTCTTCCCAGTCTCTTCCCTGTCTCCTCAGTCTCTTCCCAGTCTCTTCCTAGTCTCTTCCCTGTCTCCCACCCTTCTCCTACCTGTCTCCTACCTGTCTCCTCCCTGTCTCCTACCTGTCTCTTCCCAGTCTCTTCCCTGTCTCTTCCCTGTCTCTTCCCTGTCTCCTACCTGTCTCCTACCTGTCTCTTCCAGTCTCTTCCCTGTCTCCTCCCTGTCTCCTCCCTGTCTCCTACCTGTCTCCTCCTGTCTCTTCCCTGTCTCCTACCTGTCTCCTCCCTGTCTCCTACCTGTCTCCTACCTGTCTCCTCCCTGTCTCCTACCTGTCTCTTCCCAGTCTCTTCCTGTCTCCTACCTGTCTCTTCCCTGTCTCTTCCCTGTCTCCTACCTGTCTCCTACCTGTCTCTTCCCAGTCTCTTCCCTGTCTCCTACCTGTCTCCTCCCTGTCTCCTACCTGTCTCCTCCCTGTCTCTTCCCTGTCTCCTACCTGTCTCCTCCCTGTCTCCTCCCTGTCTCCTACCTGTCTCCTACCTGTCTCCTCCCTGTCTCTTCCCTGTCTCCTACCTGTCTCCCTCCCTGTCTCCTACCTGTCTCCTACCTGTATCCTCCCTGTCTCCTCCCTGTCTATTCCCTGTCTCCTACCTGTCTCCTCCCTGTCTCCTACCTGTCTCCTCCCTGTCTCCTACCGGGTCTCCTACCTGTCTCCAACCTGTCTCCTACCTGTCTCCTACCTGCCTCTTCCCAGTCTCTTCCCAGTCTCTTCCTAGTCTCTTCCCTGTCTCCCACCCTTCTCCTACCTGCCTCCTACCTGTCTCTTCCCTGTCTCCTACCTGTCTCTTCCCTGTCTCTTCCCTGTCTCCTACCTGTCTCCTACCTTTCTCCTCCCTGTCTCTTCCCTGTCTCCTACCTGTATCTTCCCTGTCTCCTCCCTGTCTCCTCCCTGTCTAATACCTGTCTCCTACCTGTCTCCTCCCTGTCTTCTACCTGTCTCTTCCCAGTCTCTTCCATGTCTCCTACCTGTCTCTTCCCAGTCTCTTCCCTGTCTCCTACCGGTCTCCTACCTGTCTCCTACCTGTCTCCTACCTGTCTCCTCCCTGTCTCCTACCTGTCTCTTCCCAGTCTCTTCCTAGTCTCTTCCCTGTCTCCCACCCTTCTCCTACCTGTCTCCTACCTGTCTCTTCCCTGTCTCCTACCTGTCTCTTCCCTGTCTCTTCCCTGTCTCCTACCTGTCTCCTCCCTGTCTCTTCCCTGTCTCCTACCTGTATCTTCCCTGTCTCCTACCTGTCTCCTACCTGTCTCCTACCTGTCTCTTCCCTTCTCCTACCTGTCTCTTCCATGTCTCCTACCTGTCTCCTACCTGTCTCCTCCCTGTCTCCTCCCTGTCTCCTACCTGTCTCCTACCTGTCTCCTTCCTGAATTCTTACCTGTCTCTTCCCAGTCTCTTCCCTGTCTCCTCAGTCTCTTCCCAGTCTCTTCCTAGTCTCTTCCCTGTCTCCCACCCTTCTCCTACCTGCCTCCTACCTGTCTCTTCCCTGTCTCCTACCTGTCTCTTCCCTGTCTCTTCCCTGTCTCCTACCTGTCTCCTACCTTTCTCCTCCCTGTCTCTTCCCTGTCTCCTACCTGTATCTTCCCTGTCTCCTCCCTGTCTCCTCCCTGTCTTCTACCTGTCTCCTACCTGTCTCCTCCCTGTCTTCTACCTGTCTCTTCCCAGTCTCTTCCCTGTCTCCTACCTGTCTCTTCCCAGTCTCTTCCCTGTCTCCTACCGGTCTCCTACCTGTCTCCTACCTGTCTCCTACCTGTCTCCTCCCTGTCTCCTACCTGTCTCTTCCCAGTCTCTTCCTAGTCTCTTCCCTGTCTCCCACCCTTCTCCTACCTGTCTCCTACCTGTCTCTTCCCTGTCTCCTACCTGTCTCTTCCCTGTCTCTTCCCTGTCTCCTACCTGTCTCCTCCCTGTCTCTTCCCTGTCTCCTACCTGTATCTTCCCTGTCTCCTACCTGTCTCCTACCTGTCTCCTACCTGTCTCTTCCCTTCTCCTACCTGTCTCTTCCATGTCTCCTACCTGTCTCCTACCTGTCTCCTCCCTGTCTCCTCCCTGTCTCCTACCCTGTCTCCTACCTGTCTCCTTCCTGTCTTCTACCTGTCTCTTCCCAGTCTCTTCCCTGTCTCCTCAGTCTCTTCCCAGTCTCTTCCTAGTCTCTTCCCTGTCTCCACCCTTCTCCTACCTGTCTCCTACCTGTCTCCTACCTGTCTCTTCCCTGTCTCTTCCCTGTCTCCTACCTGTCTCCTACTTGCTCCTACCTGTCTCCTCCCTGTCTCCTACCTGTCTCTTCCCTGTCTCCTACCTGTCTCCTCCCTGTCTCCTACCTGGGCTCCTACCGGTCTCTTCCCTGTCTCCTACCTGTCTCCTCCCTGTCTCTTCCCTTTCTCCTACTGTCTCCTACCTGTCTCTTCCCAGTATCTTCCCAGTCTCCTACCGTCTCCTTCCTGTCTCCTACCTGTCTCCTACCTGTCTCTTCCCAGTCTCTTCCCAGTCTCTTCCCAGTCTCCCCCTCTGTCTCTCCTGTCTACCCCTGTCTCCTCCCTGTCTTCTACCTGTCTCCTACCTGTCTCTTCCCTGTCTCCTACCTGTCTCCTCCCTGTCTCCTACCTGACTCCTACCTGTATCCTCCCTTCTCCTCCCTGTCTCTTCCCTGTCTCCTACCTGTCTCTTCCATGTCTCCTCTCTGTCTCCTCCCTGTCTCCTCCCTGTCTCCTCCCTGGCTCCTACCTGTCTCCTCCATGTCTCTTCCCTGTCTCTTCCCTGTCTCCTACCTGTCTCTTCCCAGTCTCTTCCCTGTCTCCTACCCTTCTCCTACCTGTCTCCTACCTGTCTCCTCCCTGCCTCCTCCCTGTCTCCTACCTGTCTCCTACCTGTCTCCTACTTGTCTCCTACCTGTCTCCTACCTGTCTCCTACCTGTCTCCTCCCTGGCTCCTACCTGTCTCCTCCCTGTCTCCTACCTGACTCCTACCTGTGTCCTCCCTGTCTCCTCCCTGTCTCTTCCCTGTCTCCAACCTGTCTCCTCCCTGTCTCCTACCTGTCTCCTCCCTGTCTCCTACCGGTCTCCTCCCTGTCTCCTACCTGTCTCCTACCTGTCTCCTACCTGTCTCTTCCCAGTCTCTTTCCAGTCTCTTCCTAGTCTCTTCCCTGTCTCCCACCCTTCTCCTACCTGTCTACTACCTGTCTCCTACCTGTCTCTTCCCTGTCTCCTACCTGTCTCTTCCCTGTCTCTTCCCTGTCTCCTACCTGTCTCCTACCTGTCTCCTACTTTCTCCTACCTGTCTCCTCCCTGTCTCCTACCTGTCTCCTACCTGTCTCCTCTCCCAGTCTCTTCCATGTCTCCTACCTGTCTCCTCCCTGTCTCCTCCCTGTCTCCTCCCTGTCTCCTCCCTGTCTCCTACCTGTCTCTTCCCTGTCTCTTCCCTCTCTCCCTGTCTCCTACCTCTCTCTTCCCAGTCTCTTCCCTGTCTCCTACCGGTCTCCTACCTGTCTCCTACCTGTCTCCTCCCTGTCTCCTACCTGTCTCTTCCCTGTCTCTTCCCTGTCTCCTACCTGTCTCCTACCTGTCTCTTCCCAGTCTCTTCCCTGTCTCCTACCTGTCTCCTCCCTGTCTCCTACCTGTCTCCTCCCTGTCTCCCACCCTTCTCCTACCTGTCTCCTACCTGTCTCCTCCCTGTCTCTTCCCTGTCTCTACCTGTCTCCTACCTGTCTCCTCCCTGTCTCCTACCTGTCTCCTACTGTCTCCTACCTGTCTCCTCCCTGTCTCCTACCTGTCTCCTACCTGTCTCCTACCTGTCTCTTCCCAGTCTCTTTCCAGTCTCTTCCTGTCTCCTCCCTGTCTCCCACCCTGTCTCCTACCTGTCTCCTACCTGTCTCCTACCTGTCTCTTCCATGTCTCCTACCTGTCTCTTCCCTGTCTCTTCCCTGTCTCCTACCTGTCTCCTACCTGTCTCCTACTTTCTCCTACCTGTCTCCTCCCTGTCTCCTACCTGTCTCCTACCTGTCTCTTCCCAGTCTCTTCCCAGTCTCTTCCATGTCTCCTACCTGTCTCCTCCCTGTCTCCTCCCTGTCTCCTCCCTGTCTTCTACCTGTCTCTTCCCAGTCTCTTCCCTGTCTCCTACCTGTCTCTTCCCAGTCTCTTCCCTGTCTCCTACCGGTCTCCTACCTGTCTCCTACCTGTCTCCTCCTGTCTCCTACCTGTCTCTTCCCAGTCTCTTCCCTGTCTCCTACCTGTCTCTTCCCTGTCTCTTCCCTGTCTCCTACCTGTCTCCTACCTGTCTCTTCCCAGTCTCTTCCCTGTCTCCTACCTGTCTCCTCCCTGTCTCCTACCTGTCTCCTCCCTGTCTCCCACCCTTCTCCTACCTGTCTCCTACCTGTCTCCTACCTGTCTCTTCCCTGTCTCCTACCTGTCTCCTACCTGTCTCTTCCCTGTCTCCTACCTGTCTCCTACTTTCTCCTACCTGTCTCCTCCCTGTCTCCTACCTGTCTCCTACCTGTCTCTTCCCAGTCTCTTCCCAGTCTCTTCCATGTCTCCTACCTGTCTCCTCCCTGTCTCCTCCCTGTCTCCTCCCTGTCTCCTCCCTGTCTTCTACCTGTCTCTTCCCAGTCTCTTCCCTGTCTCCTACCTGTCTCTTCCCAGTCTCTTCCCTGTCTCCTACCGGTCTCCTACATGTCTCCTACCTGTCTCCTACCTGTCTCCTCCCTGTCTCCTACCTGTCTCCTACCTGTATCCTCCCTGTCTCCTACCTGTCTCTTCCCAGTCTCTTCCCTGTCTCCTACCTGTCTCCTCCCTGTCTCCTACCAGTCTCCTCCCTGTCTCTTCCCTGTCTCCTACCTGTCTCCTCCCTGTCTCCTACCTGTCTCCTCCCTGTCTCCTCCCTGTCTCCTACCTGTCTCCTACCTGTATCCTCCCTGTCTCCTCCCTGTCTCCTCCCTGTCTCCTCCCTGTCTCTTCCCTGTCTCCTACCTGTCTCCTCCCTGTCTCCTACCTGTCTCCTCCCTGTCTCCTACCGGTCTCCTACCTGTCTCCTCCCTGTCTCCTACCTGTCTCCTCCCTGTCTCCTACCGGTCTCCTACCTGTCTCCTACCTGGCTCCTACCTGTCTCCTACCTGCCTCTTCCCAGTCTCTTCCCTGTCTCCTACCCTTCTCCTACCCATCTCCTACCTGTCTCCTCCCTGTCTCCTACCTGTCTCTTCCCTGTCTCTTCCCTGTCTCCTACCTGTCTCCTACTTGCTCCTACCTGTCTCCTCCCTGTCTCCTACCTGTCTCTTCCCTGTCTCCTCCCTGTCTCCTACCTGTCTCCTACTTGTCTCCTACCTGTCTCCTACCTGTCTCCTACCTGTCTCCTCCCTGGCTCCTACCTGTCTCCTCCCTGTCTCCTCCCTGACTCCTACCTGAGTCCTCCCTGTCTCCTCCCTGTCTCTTCCCTGTCTCCAACCTGTCTCCTCCCTGTCTCCTACCTGTCTCCTCCCTGTCTCCTACCGGTCTCCTCCCTGTCTCCTACCTGTCTCCTACCTGTCTCCTACCTGTCTCTTCCCAGTCTCTTTCCAGTCTCTTCCTAGTCTCTTCCCTGTCTCCCACCCTTCTCCTACCTGTCTCCTACCTGTCTCCTACCTGTCTCTTCCCTGTCTCCTACCTGTCTCTTCCCTGTCTCCTACCTGTCTCCTACCTGTCTCCTACTTTCTCCTACCTGTCTCCTCCCTGTCTCCTACCTGTCTCCTACCTGTCTCTTCCCAGTCTCTTCCCAGTCTCTTCCATGTCTCCTACCTGTCTCCTCCCTGTCTCCTCCCTGTCTCCTCCCTGTCTTCTACCTGTCTCTTCCCAGTCTCTTCCCTGTCTCCTACCTGTCTCTTCCCAGTCTCTTCCCTGTCTCCTACCGGTCTCCTACCTGTCTCCTACCTGTCTCCTCCCTGTCTCCTACCTGTCTCTTCCCAGTCTCTTCCCTGTCTCCTACCTGTCTCTTCCCTGTCTCTTCCCTGTCTCCTACCTGTCTCCTACCTGTCTCTTCCCAGTCTCTTCCCTGTCTCCTACCTGTCTCCTCCCTGTCTCCTACCTGTCTCCTCCCTGTCTCCCACCCTTCTCCTACCTGTCTCCTACCTGTCTCCTACCTGTCTCTTCCCTGTCTCCTACCTGTCTCCTACCTGTCTCTTCCCTGTCTCCTACCTGTCTCCTACTTTCTCCTACCTGTCTCCTCCCTGTCTCCTACCTGTCTCCTACCTGTCTCTTCCCAGTCTCTTCCCAGTCTCTTCCATGTCTCCTACCTGTCTCCTCCCTGTCTCCTCCCTGTCTCCTCCCTGTCTCCTCCCTGTCTTCTACCTGTCTCTTCCCAGTCTCTTCCCTGTCTCCTACCTGTCTCTTCCCAGTCTCTTCCCTGTCTCCTACCGGTCTCCTACATGTCTCCTACCTGTCTCCTACCTGTCTCCTCCCTGTCTCCTACCTGTCTCCTACCTGTATCCTCCCTGTCTCCTACCTGTCTCTTCCCAGTCTCTTCCCTGTCTCCTACCTGTCTCCTCCCTGTCTCCTACCAGTCTCCTCCCTGTCTCTTCCCTGTCTCCTACCTGTCTCCTCCCTGTCTCCTACCTGTCTCCTCCCTGTCTCCTCCCTGTCTCCTACCTGTCTCCTACCTGTCTCCTCCCTGTCTCCTCCCTGTCTCCTCCCTGTCTCTTCCCTGTCTCCTACCTGTCTCCTCCCTGTCTCCTACCTGTCTCCTCCCTGTCTCCTACCGGTCTCCTACCTGTCTCCTCCCTGTCTCCTACCTGTCTCCTCCCTGTCTCCTACCTGTCTCCTACTTGTCTCCTACCTGTCTCCTACCTGTCTCCTACCTGTCTCCTCCCTGTCTCCTACCTGACTCCTACCTGAGTCCGCCCTGTCTCCTCCCTGTCTCTTCCCTGTCTCCAACCTGTCTCCTCCCTGTCTCCTACCTGTCTCCTCCCTGTCTCCTACCGGTCTCCTCCCTGTCTCCTACCTGTCTCCTACCTGTCTCCTACCTGTCTCTTCCCAGTCTCTTTCCAGTCTCTTCCTAGTCTCTTCCCTGTCTCCCACCCTTCTCCTACCTGTCTCCTACCTGTCTCCTACCTGTCTCTTCCCTGTCTCCTACCTGTCTCTTCCCTGTCTCTTCCCTGTCTCCTACCTGTCTCCTACCTGTCTCCTACTTTCTCCTACCTGTCTCCTCCCTGTCTCCTACCTGTCTCCTACCTGTCTCTTCCCAGTCTCTTCCCAGTCTCTTCCATGTCTCCTACCTGTCTCCTCCCTGTCTCCTCCCTGTCTCCTCCCTGTCTTCTACCTGTCTCTTCCCAGTCTCTTCCCTGTCTCCTACCTGTCTCTTCCCAGTCTCTTCCCTGTCTCCTACCGGTCTCCTACCTGTCTCCTACCTGTCTCCTCCCTGTCTCCTACCTGTCTCTTCCCAGTCTCTTCCCTGTCTCCTACCTGTCTCTTCCCTGTCTCTTCCCTGTCTCCTACCTGTCTCCTACCTGTCTCTTCCCAGTCTCTTCCCTGTCTCCTACCTGTCTCCTCCCTGTCTCCTACCTGTCTCCTCCCTGTCTCCCACCCTTCTCCTACCTGTCTCCTACCTGTCTCCTACCTGTCTCTTCCCTGTCTCCTACCTGTCTCCTACCTGTCTCTTCCCTGTCTCCTACCTGTCTCCTACTTTCTCCTACCTGTCTCCTCCCTGTCTCCTACCTGTCTCCTACCTGTCTCTTCCCAGTCTCTTCCCAGTCTCTTCCATGTCTCCTACCTGTCTCCTCCCTGTCTCCTCCCTGTCTCCTCCCTGTCTCCTCCCTGTCTTCTACCTGTCTCTTCCCAGTCTCTTCCCTGTCTCCTACCTGTCTCTTCCCAGTCTCTTCCCTGTCTCCTACCGGTCTCCTACATGTCTCCTACCTGTCTCCTACCTGTCTCCTCCCTGTCTCCTACCTGTCTCCTACCTGTATCCTCCCTGTCTCCTACCTGTCTCTTCCCAGTCTCTTCCCTGTCTCCTACCTGTCTCCTCCCTGTCTCCTACCAGTCTCCTCCCTGTCTCTTCCCTGTCTCCTACCTGTCTCCTCCCTGTCTCCTACCTGTCTCCTCCCTGTCTCCTCCCTGTCTCCTACCTGTCTCCTACCTGTATCCTCCCTGTCTCCTCCCTGTCTCCTCCCTGTCTCCTCCCTGTCTCTTCCCTGTCTCCTACCTGTCTCCTCCCTGTCTCCTACCTGTCTCCTCCCTGTCTCCTACCGGTCTCCTACCTGTCTCCTCCCTGTCTCCTACCTGTCTCCTCCCTGTCTCCTACCGGTCTCCTACCTGTCTCCTACCTGGCTCCTACCTGTCTCCTAGCTGCCTCTTCCCAGTCTCTTCCCTGTCTCCTACCCTTCTCCTACCCAACTCCTACCTGTCTCCTCCCTGTCTCCTACCTGTCTCTTCCCTGTCTCTTCCCTGTCTCCTACCTGTCTCCTACTTGCTCCTACCTGTCTCCTCCCTGTCTCCTACCTGTCTCTTCCCTGTCTCCTACCTGTCTCCTACCTGTCTCCTACCTGGCTCCTACCTGTCTCCTACCTGTCTCCTCCCTGTCTCTTCCCTGTCTCCTACCTGTATCTTCCCTGTCTCCTACCTGTCTCCTACCTGTCTCCTACCTGTCTCCTCCCTGTCTCCTACCTGTCTCCTACCTGTCTCTTCCCAGTCTCTTCCCTGTCTCTTCCCTGTCTCCTACCCTTCTCCTACCCTTCTCCTACCCATCTCCTACCTGGCTCCTACCTGTCTCCTCCCTGTCTCCTCCCTGGCTCCTACCTGGCTCCTCCCTGTCTCCTCCCTGTCTCTTCCCTGTCTCCTACCTGTCTCTTCCCAGTCTCTTCCCTGTCTCCTACCCTTCTCCTACCTGTCTCCTACATGTCTCCTCCCTGTCTCCTCTCTGGCTCCTACCTGTCTCCTCCCTGTCTCCTACCTGTCTCCTACCTGTCTCTTCCCAGTCTCTTCCCTGTCTCCTACCCTTCTCCTACCCATCTCCTACCTGTCTCCTCCCTGTCTCCTACCTGTCTCCTCCCTGTCTCTTCCCTGTCTCCTACCTGTCTCTTCCCTGTCTCCTACCTGTCTCCCTACCTGTCTCCTACCTGTCTCCTACCTGTCTCTTCCCTTCTCCTACCTGTCTCCTACCTGTCTCCTCCCTGTCTCTTCCCTTTCTCCTACCTGTATCTTCCCTGTCTCCTACCTGTCTCTTCCCTGTCTCCTACCTGTCTCCTCCCTGTCTCTTTCCTGTCTCCTACCTGTATCTTCCCTGTCTCCTACCTGTGTCCTACCTGTCTCCTCCCTGTCTCCTACCTGTCTCCTACCTGTCTCTTCCCAGTCTCTTCCCAGTCTCTTCCCAGTCTCTTCCCAGTCTCTTACCTGTCTCCTACCTGTCTCCTACCTGTCTCCTCCCTGTCTCCTCCCTGTCTCTTCCCAGTCTCTTCCCAGTCTCTTACCTGTCTCTTACCTGTCTCCTACCTGTCTCCTACCTGTCTCCTACCTGGCTCCTACCTGTCTCCTCCCTGTCCCCTCCCTGGCTCCTACCTGTCTCCTCCCTATCTCCTCCCTGTCTCTTCCCTGTCTCCTACCTGTCTCTTCCCAGTCTCTTCCCTGTCTCCTACCCTTCTCCTACCTGTTTCCTACCTGTCTCCTCCCTGTCTCCTCTCTGGCTCCTACCTGTCTCCTACCTGTCTCTTCCCAGTCTCTTCCCTGTCTCCCCCTCTGTCTCTCCTGTCTACCCCTGTCTCCTCCCTGTCTTCTACCTGTCTCCTACCTGTATCCTACCTGTATCCTCCGTCTCCTCCCTGTCTCCTACCTGTCTCCTCCCTGTCTCCTCCCTGTCTCCTCCCTGTCTCCTCCATGTCTCCTCCATGTCTCCTCCATGTCTCCTCCTTGTCTCCTCCATGTCTCCTCCCTGTCTCCTCCCTGTCTCCTACCTGGCTCCTACCTGTCTCCTACCAGTCTCCTCCCTGTCACCTCCCTGTCTCCTACCAGTCTCCTCCCTGTCACCTCCCTGTCTCCAACTCAGTCTCCCACTCACTCTCCACACTGTCTCCTCCTCTCATCCCTGTCTCCCCCTGTCTCCCCCTCAGTCTCTCCTCAGCCTTAGAGGGTTTACCAAATCAAGTTGTGTTCCTGTCTGGGTTAACCTGGTTTACTCATTTAGTTTGGAACATCTGGTACCCTGCAACACTACACAGGTCCACAGTGATAGGCTGAGATGGTCACGACCCCACAGGAAGTGCTCGATGCTAATCCAATCAGAACCCAGGTCTGTCAGAGAGAGAACAAATGAAAGGCACTATAAAAAAAAAATCTGGAGTAGAGCCCCTCACTCCGCTATTCTCCACTGTGAACAGTTGATCTAACAAGAGGAAGGAAGTTGCTCCAACAAAACAAAGGCAAGGAAGTTGAAGGTTTGAAAGTAGAGGAAGGGCAGGAAGTTGAAAGTAGAGGAAGGGCAGGAAGTTGAAAGTAGAGGAAGGGCAGGAAGTTGAAAGTAGAGGAAGGGCAGGAAGTTGAAAGTAGAGGAAGGGCAGGAAGTTGAAAGTAGAGGAAGGGCAGGAAGTTGAAAGTAGAGAAAGGGCAGGAAGTTGAAAGTAGAGGAAGGCCAGGAAGTTGAAAGTAGAGGAAGGGCAGGAAGTTGAAAGTAGAGGAAGGGCAGGAAGTTGAAAGTAGAGGAAGGGCAGGAAGTTGAAAGTAAAGGAAGGGCAGGAAGTTGAAAGTAGAGAAAGCGCACCCTATTCCCTATATGGTACCCACTATTCCCTATACGGTGCATTAGAGCCTCCCACTACTGTAATACTGTAACAAATCACATGTCCTCCCACTACTGTAATACTGAAAAATATCACATGTCCTCCCACTACTGTAATACTGTAATTAATCACATGTCCTCCCACTACTGTAATACTGTAATTAATCACATGTCCTCCCACTACTGTAATACTGTAATTAATCACATGTCCTCCCACTACTGTAATACCATGACAAATCACATGTCCTCCCACTACTGTAATACTGTAATTAATCACATGTCCTCCCACTACTGTAATACTGTAATTAATCACATGTCCTCCCACTACTGTAATACTGTAATTAATCACATGTCCTCCCACTACTGTAATACCATGACAAATCACATGTCCTCCCACTACTGTAATACTGTAATTAATCACATGTCCTCCCACTACTGTAATACTGTAATTACACACATGTCCTCCCACTACTGTAATACTGTAATTAATCACATGTCCTCTCACTACTGTAATACTGTAATTAATCACGTCCTCACACTACTGTAATACTGTAATTAATCACATGTCCTCCCACTACTGTAATACTGTAATTAATCACATGTCCTCCCACTACTGTAATACTGTAATTAATCACATGTCCTCTTTCTACTGTAAAACTGTAACAAATCACATGTCCTCCCACTACTGTAATACTGTAACAAATCACATGTACTCCCACTACTGTAATACTGTAACAAATCACATGTCCTCCCACTACTGTAATACTGTAACAAATCACATGTCCTCCCACTACTGTAATACTGTAACAAATCACATGTCCTCCCACTACTGTAATATCGTAACATATAACATGTCCTCCCACTACTGTAATACCGTAACAAATCACATGTCCTCCCACTACTGTAATACTGTAACAAATCACATGTCCTCCCACTACTGTAATACTGTAACAAATCACATGTCCTCCCACTACTGTATACCGTAACAAATCACATGTCCTCCCACTACTGTAATACTGTAACAAATCACATGTCCTCCCACTACTGTAATACCGTAACATATAACATGTCCTCCCACTACTGTAATACCGTAACATATAACATGTCCTCCCACTACTGTAATACCGTAACAAATCACATGTCCTCCCACTACTGTAATACCGTAACATATAACATGTCCTCCCACTACTGTAAAACTGTAATTAATCACATGTCCTCCCACTACTGTAATACTGTAACAAATCACATGTCCTCCCACTACTGTAATACCGTAACAAATCACATGTCCTCTCACTACTGTAAAACTGTAACAAATCACATGTCCTCCCACTACTGTAATACCGTAACAAATCACATGTCCTCTCACTACTGTAATACTGTAATTAATCACATGTCCTCCCACTACTGTAATACTGTAATTAATCACATGTCCTCCCACTACTGTAATACTGTAATTAATCACATGTCCTCCCACTACTGTAATACCATGACAAATCACATGTCCTCCCACTACTGTAATACTGTAATTAATCACATGTCCTCCCACTACTGTAATACTGTAATTAATCACATGTCCTCCCACTACTGTAATACTGTAATTAATCACATGTCCTCCCACTACTGTAATACCATGACAAATCACATGTCCTCCCACTACTGTAATACTGTAATTAATCACATGTCCTCCCACTACTGTAATACTGTAATTACACACATGTCCTCCCACTACTGTAATACTGTAATTAATCACATGTCCTCTCACTACTGTAATACTGTAATTAATCACATGTCCTCACACTACTGTAATACTGTAATTAATCACATGTCCTCCCACTACTGTAATACTGTAATTAATCACATGTCCTCCCACTACTGTAATACTGTAATTAATCACATGTCCTCTTTCTACTGTAAAACTGTAACAAATCACATGTCCTCCCACTACTGTAATACTGTAACAAATCACATGTACTCCCACTACTGTAATACTGTAACAAATCACATGTCCTCCCACTACTGTAATACTGTAACAAATCACATGTCCTCCCACTACTGTAATACTGTAACAAATCACATGTCCTCCCACTACTGTAATATCGTAACATATAACATGTCCTCCCACTACTGTAATACCGTAACAAATCACATGTCCTCCCACTACTGTAATACTGTAACAAATCACATGTCCTCCCACTACTGTAATACTGTAACAAATCACATGTCCTCCCACTACTGTATACCGTAACAAATCACATGTCCTCCCACTACTGTAATACTGTAACAAATCACATGTCCTCCCACTACTGTAATACCGTAACATATAACATGTCCTCCCACTACTGTAATACCGTAACAAATCACATGTCCTCCCACTACTGTAATACCGTAACATATAACATGTCCTCCCACTACTGTAAAACTGTAATTAATCACATGTCCTCCCACTACTGTAATACTGTAACAAATCACATGTCCTCCCACTACTGTAATACCGTAACAAATCACATGTCCTCTCACTACTGTAAAACTGTAACAAATCACATGTCCTCCCACTACTGTAATACCGTAACAAATCACATGTCCTCTCACTACTGTAATACCGTAACAAATCACATGTCCTCCCACTACTGTAATACCGTAACAAATCACATGTACTCCCACTACTGTAATACTGTAACAAATCACATGTCCTCCCACTACTGTAATACCGTAACAAATCACATGTCCTCCCACTACTGTAATACTGTAACAAATCACATGTCCTCCCACTACTGTAATACCGTAACAAATCACATGTCCTCCCACTACTGTAATACTGTAACAAATCACATGTCCTCCCACTACTGTAATACTGTAATTAATCACATGTCCTCCCACTACTGTAATACTGTAATTAATCACATGTCCTCCCACTACTGTAATACCGTAACATATAACATGTCCTCCCACTACTGTAATACCGTAACAAATCACATGTCCTCCCACTACTGTAATACTGTAACAAATCACATGTCCTCCCACTACTGTAATATCGTAACATATAACATGTCCTCCCACTACTGTAATACCGTAACAAATCACATGTCCTCCCACTACTGTAATACCGTAACAAATCACATGTCCTCCCACTACTGTAATACTGTAATTAATCACATGTCCTCCCACTACTGTAAAACTGTAATTAATCACATGTCCTCCCACTACTGTAAAACTGTAACAAATCACATGTCCTCCCACTACTGTAATACTGTAATTAATCACATGTCCTCCCACTACTGTAAAACTGTAATTAATCACATGTCCTCCCACTACTGTAAAACTGAAACAAATCAAATGATCCATTGATTGGTTTGATTCAATCAAATCAGCAGGAAAGTTGCACCAACTAAAACAGCTTTTGGTTTTACATTTCTGAGTTAAATTGTGTTTTATATCGGGGAACATAATAAGTCACTTAAATTAGATGACCGTTGAGATTTATTATTATTATTTTTTAATCTGACTGTGAAACAGAAATCCTGGGAAAAACATCTTCTCACATGGTGTTACGTTCCTTTACAGATGACCCTTAACCTTTAACGTTGTTGCGTGTTGATGTGGTTTTAAGTAGAGATTGAAGGGTGATACCGTGCCACATTTACATAAAGTAAGGTTTTTAATTATTATATAAAGTGAGCTAGAGATGGAGTCAGGTTGTTGGCAGCAGCCACTCAATGTTAGTGATGACTGTCTAGCAGTCTGATGGCCTTGAGATAGAAGCTGTTTTTCAGTCTCTCGGTCCCAGCTTTGATGCACCTGTACTGACCTCGCCTTCTGGATGATAGCGGGGTGAACAGGCAGTGGCTCGGGTGGTTGTTGTCCATGATGTTGAATATGGAGGAGCTACAGGCCTCCTCTCCTTTAAGACTCCATCATGTTGAATATGGAGGAGCTACAGGCCTCCTCTCCTTTAAGACTACATCATGTTGAATATGGAGGAGCTACAGGCCTCCTCTCCTTTAAGACTACATCATGTTGAATATGGAGGAGCTACAGGCCTCCTCTCCTTTAAGAGACCTCCTCTCCTTTAAGACTCCATCATGATGAATATGGAGGAGCTACAGACCTCCTCTCCTTTAAGAGACCTCCTCTCCTTTAAGACTCCATCATGATGAATATGGAGGAGCTACAGGCCTCCTTTAAGACTCCATCATGTTGAATATGGAGGAGCTACAGGCCTCCTTTAAGACTCCATCATGTTGAATATGGAGGAGCTACAGGCCTCCTTTAAGACTCCATCATGTTGAATATGGAGGAGCTACAGGCCTCCTCTCCTTTAATACTCCATCATGTTGAATATGGAGGAGCTACAGGCCTCCTTTAAGACTCCATCATGTTGAATATGGAGGAGCTACAGACCTCCTCTCCTTTAAGAGACCTCCTCTCCTTTAAGACTCCATCATGTTGAATATGAAGGAGCCACAGGCCTCCTCTCCTTTAAGACTCCATCATGTTGAATATGGAGGAGCTACAGGCCTCCTCTCCTTTAAGACTCCATCATGTTGAATATGGAGGAGCCACGGGCCTCCTCTCCTTTAAGACTCCATCATGTTGAATGTGGAGGAGCCACAGGCCTCCTCTCCTTTAATACTCTATCATGTTGAATATGGAGGAGCTATAGGCCTCCTCTCCTTTAAGACTCCATCATGTTGAATATGGAGGAGCTACAGGCCTCCTCTCCTTTAAGACTCCATCATGTTGAATATGGAGGAGCCACAGGCCTCCTCTCCTTTAAGACTCCATCATGTTGAATATGGAGGAGCCACAGGCCTCCTCTCCTTTAATACTCCATCATGTTGAATATGGAGGAGCTATAGGCCTCCTCTCCTTTAAGACTCCATCATGTTGAATATGGAGGAGCTACAGGCCTCCTTTAAGACTCCATCATGATGAATATGGAGGTTTTCTCCTCTCCTTTAAGACTCCATCATGTTGAATATGGAGGAGCTATAGGCCTCCTCTCTCTACCCTCTACAACAACCAGCCCTCCTCTCTCCCTCTTTCTCCCCTCTATAACAACCAGCCCTCCTCTCTCCCTCTTTCTCCCCTCTATAACAACCAGCCCACCTCTCTCTCACTCACACACTCCTGAACACAGTGGCACAGAAGAAGCCTGGTGACCTCCGGGACCTCTACGTCTCTCCAGAGAGACGAGGTGGGCGATTGAGTGGAAAGAAGGGAGGAGGAGAGGAAAGGAGAAGAGAGAAGAGGGGAGAGGATGGAGAGAGAGAGATGTAGAAAGAGGAGAAGAGGAAAGGAGAAGAGAGAAGAGGGGAGAGGATGGAGAGAGAAGAGGGGAGAGGACGGAGAGAGAGAGAGAGAAGAGGGGAGAGGATGGGGAGAGAGAGATGTAGAAAGAGGAGAAGAGGAAAGGAGAAGAGAGAAGAGGGGAGAGGACGGAGAGAGAGAGAGAGAGAGAGAGAGAGAGAGAGAGAGAGAGAGAGAGAGACAGACAGAGACAGAGACAGAGACAGAAGAGGGGAGAGGACGGAGAGAGAGATGTAGAAAGAGAAGAGGAAAGGAGAAGAGAGAAGAGGGGAGAGGACGGAGAGAGAGAGAGAGGTGTGACAGGTGTAAGTAATGTTAGGGCTCCTGAGTGCTGAGTGCAGATGTCAGCTTCACAGGAACATCATAACATACTCAAGTGACTCAGAGAGAGGAGAGTAGAGAGCAGAGAAGAGTAGAGAGCAGAGGAGAGGAGAGTAACAACAAGGCACTCTTCTTTAAGAAGTACACCATGCTCAACCATCTGATCAACCAGACACTCTTCTACCGTGGGATATGCGTCAACAGCAACCTTGGGAAAATCCTCTGCAACATCATTAGCAGCAGACTCGTACATTTCCTCAGCGAAAACAATGTACTGAGCAAATGGCTTTTTACCATACGACAGACCACGCATTCACCCTGCACACCCTAATTGACAACCAAACAAACCAAAACAAAGGCAAAGTCTTCTCATGCTTTGTTGATTCCAAACAAATTGATGGAAAGTGGTGTTGGAGGAAAAACAGCAAATCCAATTACACAAAGCAACAAGTGTGCAGGCTGGAGACTGATCTATGTTCTCACAGTGATTCTAGGAGCCTTGCTATACGAGCTGGAGACTGATCTATATTCTCACAGTGATTCTAGGAGCCTTGCTATAAGAGCTGGAGACTGATCTATGTTCTCACAGTGATTCTAGGGGCCTTGCTACAAGAGCTGGAGACTGATCTATGTTCTCACAGTGATTCTAGGGGCCTTGCTACAAGAGCTGGAGACTGATCTATGTTCTCACAGTGATTCTAGGAGCCTTGCTATAAGAGCTGGAGACTGATCTATGTTCTCACAGTGATTCTAGGAGCCTTGTTATAAGAGCTGGAGACTGATCTATGTTCTCACAGTGATTCTAGGAGCCTTGCTACAAGAGCTGGAGACTGATCTATGTTCTCACAGTGATTCTAGGAGCCTTGCTATAAGAGCAGGCTGGAGACTGATCTATGTTCTCACAGTGATTCTAGGAGCCTTGCTATAAGAGCTGGAGACTGATCTATGTTCTCACAGTGATTCTAGGAGCCTTGTTATAAGAGCTGGAGACTGATCTATGTTCTCACAGTGATTCTAGGAGCCTTGCTATAAGAGCTGGAGACTGATCTATGTTCTCACAGTGATTCTAGGAGCCTTGCTATAAGAGCTGGAGACGGATCTATATTCTCACATTGATTCTAGGAGCCTTGCTATAAGAGCTGGAGACTGATCTATATTCTCACAGTGATTCTAGGAGCCTTGCTATAAGAGCTGGAGACGGATCTATATTCTCACATTGATTCTAGGAGCCTTGCTATAAGAGCTGGAGACTGATCTATGTTCTCACAGTGATTCTAGGAGCCTTGCTATAAGAGCTGGAGACGGATCTATATTCTCACATTGATTCTAGGAGCCTTGCTATAAGAGCTGGAGACTGATCTATATTCTCACAGTGATTCTAGGAGCCTTGCTATAAGAGCAGGCTGGAGACTGATCTATGTTCTCACAGTGATTCTAGGAGCCTTGCTATAAGAGCTGGAGACTGATCTATGTTCTCACAGTGATTCTAGGAGCCTTGTTATAAGAGCTGGAGACTGATCTATGTTCTCACAGTGATTCTAGGAGCCTTGCTATAAGAGCTGGAGACTGATCTATGTTCTCACAGTGATTCTAGGAGCCTTGCTATAAGAGCTGGAGACGGATCTATGTTCTCACAGTGATTCTAGGAGCCTTGTTATAAGAGCTGGAGGCCTAATGACTCTAGGCTGATAAAGCTCATCACTATTCACGAGGGATTGATTTTCCAATGTTACAATTCAACCTATTACAACCTACCACAGGATCATCAGTTTTGCTTTTGAGGAAACGATCAGAGACAGAGAGAGAGACAGAGAGAGAGAGAGACAGAGAGAGAGAGAGAGACAGAGAGAGAGACAGAGAGAGAGAGAGAGAGAGAGAGAGAGAGAGAGAGAGAGACAGAGAGAGAGACAGAGAGAGAGACAGACAGATAGAGAGAGACAGACAGATAGAGAGAGAGAGAGAGAGAGACAGAGAAGGAGAGAGACAGACAGATAGAGAGAGAGAGAGAGACAGAGAGAGAGAGACAGAGAGAGACAGAGAGAGAGAGAGAGAGAGAGAGAGAGAGAGACAGAGAGAGAGAGAGAGAGAGAGAGAGAGAGTGTTCTTCTATTAGACCATCCCAAATGGTGCCCTATTCCCTACATAGTGCACTACTTTAGACCAGGGCCCTATGGAACCTTATCCCTATACATAGTGCACTACTTTAGACCAGAGCCCTATAGAACCCTATTCCCTACATAGTGCACTACTTTATACCAGGGCCCTATAGAACTCTATTCCCTATATAGTGCACTACTATAGACCAGGGCCCTATAGAACCCTATTCCCTATATAGTGCACTACTTTAGACCAGGGCCCTATAGAACCCTATTCCCTATATTGTGCACTACTTTAGACCAGGGCCCTATAGAACCCTATTCCCTACATAGTGCACTACTTTAGATCAGGGTCCTATAGGGTAAAGGGTGCCATTTGGGATGCAGTGAAGCAGGGCCTTTTCATTCCAAAACTGTCGCCTAGGGTTCCCGTCGGGGGGCCGGACCAAAAGGAAAGACGCTCTTTATTGACACGGGGAGAACTTGTGGTTTGGGTTTGGGCGTATTACCGCCACAGAGGAGGTCAAAAGTCATGACTGCAGTCAAATTCCACGTGACCGTTGAGTCATGGTAATCTCCTCAGTGGTTAGTAGTACTCAACTCACTAACTAGGGTCTAATGGCCTGGTACTCAGGGCTCTAACTACCATCAGGGTCTAATGGCCTGGTACTCAGGGCTATATTGTCCCTCCAACAGGTCCTAATGGCCTGGTACTCAGGGCTCTAAATAGCATCAGGTCCTAATGGCCTGGTACTCAGGGCTCTAATGACCATCAGGTCCTAATGGCCTGGTACTCAGGGCTCTAATGACCATCAGGTCCTAATGGCCTGGTACTCAGGGCTCTAATGACCATCAGGTCCTAATGGCCTGGTACTCAGGGCTCTAACGACCATCAGGGTCTAATGGCCTGGTACTCAGGGCTCTAACGACCATCAGGGTCTAATGGCCTGGTACTCAGGGCTATATTGTCCCTCCACCAGGTCCTAATGGCCTGGTACTCAGGGCTCTAAATAGCATCAGGTCCTAATGGCCTGGTACTCAAGGGCTCTAATGACCATCAGGTCCTAATGGCCTGGTACTCAGGGCTCTAATGACCATCAGGTCCTAATGGCCTGGTACTCAGGGCTCTCCATCAGGGTCTAATGGCTTGACCATAAGGTCCTAATGACCATCAGGTCCTAGGGGCTCAGGGCTCTATTGTCCCTCCATCAGGTTCTAATGGCCTGGTACTCAGGGTTACATTGTCCCTCCACCAGATCCTAATGGCCTGGTACTCAGGGCTCTATTGTGATGGTGTACTCAGGGATTTATTGTGATGATGTACTCAGGGATTTATTGTGATGGTGTACTCAGGGATTTATTGTGATGGTGTACTCAGGGATTTATTGTGATGGTGTACTCAGGGCTCTATTGTCCCTCCACCAGGTCCTAATGGCCTGGTACTCAGGGCTCTGTTGTGATGGTGTACTCAGGGATTTATTGTGATGATGTACTCAGGGATTTATTGTGATGGTGTACTCAGGGATTTATTGTGATGGTGTACTCAGGTCTCTATTGTGATGGTGTACTCAGGGATTTATTGTGATGGTGTACTCAGGGATTTATTGTGATGATGTACTCAGGGATTTATTGTGATGGTGTACTCAGGGATTTATTGTGATGGTGTACTCAGGGATTTATTGTGATGGTGTACTCAGGGATTTATTGTGATGTGTACTTAGGGATTTATTGTGATGGTGTACTCGGGGCTCTATTGTCCCTCCACCAGGGCCTAATGGCCTGGTACTCAGGGCTCTGTTGTGATGGTGTACTCAGGGATTTATTGTGATGATGTACTCAGGGATTTATTGTTATGGTGTACTCAGGTCTCTATTGTGATGGTGTACTCAGGGATTTATTGTGATGGTGTACTCAGGGATTTATTGTGATGATGTACTCAGGGATTTATTGTGATGGTGTACTCAGGGATTTATTGTGATGGTGTACTCTGGGATTTATTGTGATGGTGAACTCAGGGATTTATTGTGATGGTGTACTCAGGGCTCTATTGTCCCTCCACCAGGTCCTAATGGCCTGGTACTCAGGGCTCTATTGTGATGGAGTACTCAGGGATTTATTGTGATGGTGTACTCAGGGATTTATTGTGATGGTGTACTCAGGGATTTATTGTGATGGTGTACTCAGGGCTCTATTGTCCCTCCACCAGGTCCTAATGGCCTGGTATTCAGGGCTCTGTTGTGATGGTGTACTCAGGGATTTATTGTGATGGTGTACTCAGGGATTTATTGTGATGGTGTACTCAGGGATTTATTGTGATGGTGTACTCAGGGCTCTATTGTCCCTCCACCAGGTCCTAATGGCCTGGTACTCAGGGCTCTGTTGTGATGGTGTACTCAGGGATTTATTGTGATGATGTACTCAGGGATTTATTGTGATGGTGTACTCAGGGATTTATTGTGATGGTGTACTCAGGGATTTATTGTGATGGTGTACTCAGGGCTCTATTGTCCCTCCACCAGGTCCTAATGGCCTGGTACTCAGGGCTCTGTTGTGATGGTGTACTCAGGGATTTATTGTGATGATGTACTCAGGGATTTATTGTGATGGTGTACTCAGGGATTTATTGTGATGGTGTACTCAGGTCTCTATTGTGATGGTGTACTCAGGGATTTATTGTGATGGTGTACTCAGGGATTTATTGTGATGATGTACTCAGGGATTTATTGTGATGGTGTACTCAGGGATTTATTGTGATGGTGTACTCAGGGATTTATTGTGATGGTGTACTCAGGGATTTATTGTGATGTGTACTTAGGGATTTATTGTGATGGTGTACTCGGGGCTCTATTGTCCCTCCACCAGGGCCTAATGGCCTGGTACTCAGGGCTCTGTTGTGATGGTGTACTCAGGGATTTATTGTGATGATGTACTCAGGGATTTATTGTGATGGTGTACTCAGGGATTTATTGTGATGGTGTACTCAGGTCTCTATTGTGATGGTGTACTCAGGGATTTATTGTGATGGTGTACTCAGGGATTTATTGTGATGATGTACTCAGGGATTTATTGTGATGGTGTACTCAGGGATTTATTGTGATGTGTACTCTGGGATTTATTGTGATGGTGAACTCAGGGATTTATTGTGATGGTGTACTCAGGGCTCTATTGTCCCTCCACCAGGTCCTAATGGCCTGGTACTCAGGGCTCTATTGTGATGGAGTACTCAGGGATTTATTGTGATGGTGTACTCAGGGATTTATTGTGATGGTGTACTCAGGGATTTATTGTGATGGTGTACTCAGGGCTCTATTGTCCCTCCACCAGGTCCTAATGGCCTGGTATTCAGGGCTCTGTTGTGATGGTGTACTCAGGGATTTATTGTGATGGTGTACTCAGGGATTTATTGTGATGGTGTACTCAGGGATTTATTGTGATGGTGTACTCAGGGCTCTATTGTCCCTCCACCAGGTCCTAATGGCCTGGTACTCAGGGCTCTGTTGTGATGGTGTACTCAGGGATTTATTGTGATGATGTACTCAGGGATTTATTGTGATGGTGTACTCAGGGATTTATTGTGATGGTGTACTCAGGGATTTATTGTGATGGTGTACTCAGGGCTCTATTGTCCCTCCACCAGGTCCTAATGGCCTGGTACTCAGGGCTCTGTTGTGATGGTGTACTCAGGGATTTATTGTGATGATGTACTCAGGGATTTATTGTGATGGTGTACTCAGGGATTTATTGTGATGGTGTACTCAGGTCTCTATTGTGATGGTGTACTCAGGGATTTATTGTGATGGTGTACTCAGGGATTTATTGTGATGATGTACTCAGGGATTTATTGTGATGGTGTACTCAGGGATTTATTGTGATGGTGTACTCAGGGATTTATTGTGATGGTGTACTCAGGGATTTATTGTGATGTGTACTTAGGGATTTATTGTGATGGTGTACTCGGGGCTCTATTGTCCCTCCACCAGGGCCTAATGGCCTGGTACTCAGGGCTCTGTTGTGATGGTGTACTCAGGGATTTATTGTGATGATGTACTCAGGGATTTATTGTGATGGTGTACTCAGGGATTTATTGTGATGGTGTACTCAGGTCTCTATTGTGATGGTGTACTCAGGGATTTATTGTGATGATGTACTCAGGGATTTATTGTGATGGTGTACTCAGGGATTTATTGTGATGGTGTACTCTGGGATTTATTGTGATGGTGAACTCAGGGATTTATTGTGATGGTGTACTCAGGGCTCTATTGTCCCTCCACCAGGTCCTAATGGCCTGGTACTCAGGGCTCTATTGTGATGGAGTACTCAGGGATTTATTGTGATGGTGTACTCAGGGATTTATTGTGATGGTGTACTCAGGGATTTATTGTGATGGTGTACTCAGGGCTCTATTGTCCCTCCACCAGGTCCTAATGGCCTGGTATTCAGGGCTCTGTTGTGATGGTGTACTCAGGGATTTATTGTGATGGTGTACTCAGGGATTTATTGTGATGGTGTACTCAGGGATTTATTGTGATGGTGTACTCAGGGCTCTATTGTCCCTCCACCAGGTCCTAATGGCCTGGTACTCAGGGCTCTGTTGTGATGGTGTACTCAGGGATTTATTGTGATGGTGTACTCAGGGATTTATTGTGATGGTGTACTCAGGGATTTATTGTGATGGTGTACTCAGGGATTTATTGTGATGGTGTACTCAGGGCTCTATTGTCCCTCCACCAGGTCCTAATGGCCTGGTACTCAGGGCTCTGTTGTGATGGTGTACTCAGGGATTTATTGTGATGGTGTACTCAGGGATTTATTGTGATGGTGTACTCAGGGATGTATTGTGATGGTGTACTCAGGGATGTATTGTGATGGTGTATATTAAATTATTATGAGACTTTTTTTAAATGTAGATGTTCCAAAGGCGCATCTGCGGCTAGTTTGGAGTCCTGGAGATGCTAAACATGTTTATGTTAATTACCTGTCAATTACCGTGAGACCGGCAGGCTTTTGCATCACAATCACCAGCTGACAAAATGTCATGTTAGTTTGGATTCATTTAAAACAACAGAACAGTGCTCACTGTGATTCATTTAAATCGAGACTCGAAATTGAGCTCAGGTGCATCCTGTTTCCATTGATCATCCTTGCGATGTTTCTACAACTTGATTGGAGTCCACCTGTGGTAAATTCTAATGATTGGACGTGGAAAGGCACACACCTGTCTATATAAGGTCCCACAGTTGACATCAGAGCAAAAATCAAGCCATGAGGTCGAAGAAATTGTCGTTAGAGCGCTGAGACAGAATTGAGTCGAAGAACAGATCTGGGGAAGGGTACCAAAAAATGTCTGTAGCATCGAAGGTCCCCAAGAACATCATTCTTAAATGGAAGAAGTTTGGAACCACCAAGACTCTTCCTAGATCTGGCCGCCCGGCAAACTGAGCAATCAGGGGAGAAAGGCCTTGGTCAGGGAGGTGACCAAGAACCCGATGACAGAGCTCTAGAGTTCCTCTTTGGAGATGGGAGAACCATCTCTGCAGCACTCCACCAATCAGGCCTTTATGGTAGAGTGGCCAGACAGAAGCCACTCCAAAGTACAGAGAGATCCTTGATGAAAACCTGCTCCCGAGCGCTCAGGACCTCCGACTGGGGCGAAGGTTCACCTTCCAACAGGACAATGACCCTGAGCACACAACCAAGACAACGCAGGAGCGGCTTCGGGACAAGTCTCTGAATGTCCTTGAGTGTCCCAGCAGGAACACGGACTTGAACATCTCTGAAGAGACCTCAGAATACCTGTGCAGCGACACTCCCCATTCAACCAGACAGAGCTTGAGAGGATCTGCAGAGAAGAATGGGAGAAACTCCCCAACTACAGCTGTGCCAAGCTTGTAGCATCAGACCCAAGAAGACTCGAGGCTGTAATCACTGCCAAAGGTGCTTCAACAAAGTACTGAGTAAAGGGTCTGAATACTTATGTAAATGTGATATTTCTTGAACCTGTTTTAGTTTTTTCATTATGGGGTATTGTGATGTCATTATGGGGTATTGTGATGTCATTATGGGGTATTGTGATGTCATTATGGGGTATTGTGATGTCATTATGGGGTATTGTGTGTAGATTGATGAGGGGGAAAAAAACATTTAATCCATTTTAGAACAAGGCTGAAACATAACATCATAATGTGGAAAAAGTCAAGGGGTCTGAATACTTTCACAAGGCATGTGTATATCATCCTAATGGAGGTGTAGATTCCATCTCACGTTCCAGTGTTCGAACTCGTAAATAAGGCTGCATGGGGATGTCTGTTAATAATGGGACTGTGCAGCCAATTAAGAACCAATTCTTATTTTCAACGATGGCCTAGTGGGTTAACTGCCTTGTTCAGGGGCAGAACGACAGATTTTTACCTTATCAGCTTGAGGGGATTTGAACTTCCAACCTTCCAATTAGTAGTCCAACACTCTAACCACTAGGCTACCAGCCACCTCTACACTCTAACCACTAGGCTACCCTGCCACCTCTACACTCTAACCACTAGGCTACCCTGCCACCACTACACTCTAACCACTAGGCTACCTGCCTCCTCTACACTCTAACCACTAGGCTACCTGCCACCTCTACACTCTAACCACTAGGCTACCTGCCTCCTCTACACTCTAACCACTAGGCTACCCTGCCACCTCTACACTCTAACCACTAGGCTACTCTGCCACCACTACACTCTAACCACTAGGCTACCTGCCTCCTCTACACTCTAACCACTAGGCTACCTGCCTCCTCTACACTCTAACCACTAGGCTACCCTGCCACCTCTACACTCTAACCACTAGGCTACCTGCCACCTCTACACTCTAACCACTAGGCTACCCTGCCACCTCTACACTCTAACCACTAGGCTACCTGCCTCCTCTACACTCTAACCACTAGGCTACCTGCCTCCTCTACACTCTAACCACTAGGCTACCCTGCCACCTCTACACTCTAACCACTAGGCTACCTGCCACCTCTACACTCTAACCACTAGGCTACCCTGCCACCTCTACACTCTAACCACTAGGCTACCTGCCTCCTCTACACTCTAACCACTAGGCTACCTGCCTCCTCTACACTCTAACCACTAGGCTACCTGCCTCCTCTACACTCTAACCACTAGGCTACCCTGCCTCCTCTACACTCTAACCACTAGGCTACCTGCCTCCTCTACACTCTAACCACTAGGCTACCCTGCCTCCTCTACACTCTAACCACTAGGCTACCTGCCTCCTCTACACTCTAACCACTAGGCTACCCTGCCACCTCTACACTCTAACCACTAGGCTACCTGCCTCCTCTACACTCTAACCACTAGGCTACCTGCCTCCTCTACACTCTAACCACTAGACTACCTGCCTCCTCTACACTCTAACCACTAGGCTACCCTGCCTCCTCTACACTCTAACCACTAGGCTACCTGCCTCCTCTACACTCTAACCACTAGGCTACCCTGCCACCTCTACACTCTAACCACTAGGCTACCTGCCTCCTCTACACTCTAACCACTAGGCTACCTGCCTCCTCTACACTCTAACCACTAGGCTACCCTGCCTCCTCCACACTCTAACCACTAGGCTACCTGCCGCCTCTACACTCTAACCACTAGGCTACCTGCCGCCTCTACACTCTAACCACTAGGCTCCCTGCCACGTCTACACTCTAACCACTAGGCTACACTGCCTCCTCTACACTAACCACTAGGCTCCCTGCCTCCTCTACACTCTAACCACTAGGCTACACTGCCTCCTCTACACTAACCACTAGGCTACCCTGCCTCCTCTACACTAACCACTAGGCTACCCTGCCTCCTCTACAGAGAGAGAGTTGTGACCTGTTGCCACGAGAAAAGGGCAACCAGTGAAGAACAAACACCATTGTAAATACAACCCATATTTATGCTTATTTATTTTATCTTGTGTCCTTTAGCCATTTGTACATTGTTAGAACACTGTATATATATATAATATGACATTTGTAATGTCTTTACTGTTTTGAAACTTCTGTATGTGTAATGTTTACTGTTCATTTTTGTTGTTTTTCACTTTATATATTCACTTTGTATGTTGTCTACCTCCTTGCTTTGGCATGTTAACACATGTTTCCCATGCCAATAAAGCCCTTGAATTGAATTGAATTGAATTGAGAGAGAGACAGAGAGAGAGAGAGAGAGAGAGAGACAGAGAGTAGAGAGAGACCGAGAGAGGAGAGAGACAGAGAGAGAAGAGAGACAGAGAGAGAGAGAGAGAGAGAAGAGAGAGATGACGAGAGAGGTAAGACAGAGAGAGGAAGGAGAAGAGGAACAGAGAGAGAGAGAGAGAGAGAGACAGAGAGAGACAGAGAACGAGAGAGAGAGAGAGACAGATAGAGAGACAGAGAGAAGAGAGACAGAGAGAGACAGGAAGAGAGGAGACCAGAGAGATGCAGAGAGAGACAGAGAGAGAGAGAACAGAGAGAGACATAGAGGAGAGAGACCAAGAGAGAGACAGGAGAGAGAGAGACAGGAGAGAGAAGAGACAGAGAGGACAGACAGAAGAGAGAGAGAGACAGAGAGAGACAGAGAGAGAGAGGACAGCAGAGACAGAAGAGAGAGACAGAGAGAGAGAGACAGAGAGAGAGAGCTGTACTAATGAAGTGAACCGAGACCGTAAACAACAGTAGCTGAGTTTCCTCTTGTTCCATTTCATTCTCTCTCTGGGTCCTGGTCTGAAGTAGGTCACTACGTAGGGAACATAGGGTGTAATTTGGGACACGGACACTGAAATGACTAGTAGCTGACTGTCTGTCAGTCAGTCGGCAGGCAGACCCCTAAGAGCCAGCCAGTCAGCCAGCCAGCCAGTCAGCCAGTCAGCCAGCCAGTCAGTCAGCCAGCCAGTCAGCCAGTCAGTCAGCCAGTCAGCCAGTCAGCCAGCCAGCCAGTCAGCAGCCAGTCGGCAGGCCCCTATGAGCCTTCGTTGAGCTTGGTTTTATGTCTCAGAATCAATTGTGTCCTTTTCTCAGTGTAAGAATGATTGGGTGCTGTGCAGTAATCTGTCCTACCTTCAGTCGGTTAAGCTCTGTGCTTTACTCCCCCCCCCCTCCCCCCCCTCCCCCTCCCCAAGCTGCTAACCCTCACACAGGACAATCTCTCTCTCTGAATAACAAAGACACCTACTAGGGAGAGAGGAGAGCTGCGTCGCTCGGTGGGAGCATCGATCACACCTGACCTCTGTTATCACCCTGCCTGCTCCCTTCATGATGTCTGGAGGCTGTTAACTCATCCCTGTCATGGTAGGCTAGTGCGGGCGGGCTTCACAGACTGTCATGGTAGACTAGTGTGGGAGGCTTCACAGACTGTCATGGTAGACTAGTGCAGGGGGCTTCACAGACTGTCATGGTAGGCTAGTGCGAGGGGCTTCACAGACTCATGGTAGACTACTGCAGGGGGCTTCACAGACTGTCATGGTAGACTAGTGCAGGGGGCTTCACAGACTGTCATGGTAGACTAGTGCGTGGGGCTTCACAGACTGTCATGGTAGACTAGTGCGGGGGGCTTCACAGACTGTCATGGTAGACTAGTGCGGGGGGCTTCACAGACTGTCATGGTAGACTAGTGCGGGGGGCTTCACAGACTGTCATGGTAGACTAGTGCGGGGGGCTTCACAGACTGTCATGGTAGACTAGTGCGGGAGGCTTCACAGACTGTCATGGTAGACTAGTGCGGGGGGCTTCACAGACTGTTTGGGTCCGCAAATTCATCAGGGACACCCCCTCAAAATCACAACGCAATTCGGACTTTAGACTGCGATAAATATTGATAATATTGATTGATAATCATAATATATAGATAAATATTGATACTATTGATTGATAATAATATATAGATAAATATTGATACTATTGATTGATAATAATATATAGATAAATATTGATAATATATAGATAAATATTGATAATATATAGATAAATATTGATACTATTGATTGATTATAATATATAGATAAATATTGATACTATTGATTGATTATAATATATAGATAAATATTGATAATATATAGATAAATATTGATAATATTGATTGATAATAATAATAATATATAGATAAATATTGCATACAGGGAGTTATACTGTGACTGCTGCAGCAGGACTCTATGTTGCCTGTTTTAAAGCTTAAATTATAGTACATCTATGTTCATCAAACATTTTTAGGGAATAAAAGAAGTAATGAGTTGAAAACTGGAAAACTTACGGAGTATTGTGGGTCGCTGTGAGCCTCTCAGGCCCTGTGGTACATCTAAGAGTAGACATTATTGGAGATGAATTATATTAACACTGTATCCGTATCGCACCGTCTAAACTTCTTCCACAGACCCGACATTTGTTCAATCTGTCGTTGCTAACTAAATTTATATATAAAAAGACAAATAAATATAACAAATGAAAAATGTTTATCTCGCCGCGGACCCCTTGCAGTGCCTCTGCAGACACCCAGGGACACCCAGGGACACCAGGGACACACAGGGACACACAGGGACACCCAGGGACACACAGGGACACCCAGGGACACCCAGGGACACCCAGGGACACTCAGGGACACCCAGGGACACCAGGGACACACAGGGACACCCAGGGACACCAGGGACACCAGGGACACTCAGGGACACCCAGGGACACCAGGGACACACAGGGACACCCAGGGACACCCAGGGACACCCAGGGAGACCCAGGGACACCCAGGGACACCCAGGGACACTCAGGGAGACCCAGGGAGACCCAGGGACACTCAGGGACACCCAGGGACACCCAGGGACACCCAGGGAGACCTAGGGACACACAGGGATTCGTGGCAGGAAGTCAGCTGACTACGACTGTGTCATTGGGGGTTCAAGTTGTGTGTCTGTTGGTGTCTCACTCATTAGCGTAAGGAAGAGAAAGCAACTAAGGATAGTCTTCCTCTCCCTCCCTCCATGGGGCCTGACGATCAAACGGCACCTTCATGTCCCTTCTAATTATTTAGATACGAAGAGGAAGAAGAGGAAAAGGAAGAAAAGGAAGTAGAGGAAGTAGAGGAAGAAGAGGAAGTAGAGGAAGTAGAAGAAGAAGAGGAAGTAGAGGAAGAAGAGGAAGAAGAGGAAGTAGAGGAAGTAGAGGAAGTAGAGGAAGAAAAGGAAGTAGAGGAAGAAGAGGAAGAAGAGGAAGTAGAGGAAGTAGAGGAAGAAAAGGAAGTAGAGGCAGTAGAGGAAGAAGAGGAAGTAGAGGAAGAAGGGGAAGTAGATGAAGAAGAGGAAGTAGAGGAAGTAGAGGAGGAAGTGGAAGTAGAGAAAGAAGAGCAAGAAGAGGAAGAAGAGGAAGATTAGGAAGATTAGGAAGTAGAGGAAGAAGAGGAAGTAGAGGAAGAAGAGGAAGATTAGGAAGAAGAGGAAGTAGAGGAAGAAGAGGAAGTAGAGGAAGAAGAGGAAGAAGAGGAAGTGTTGCTGTTGGAAGATCTTGGAGAAGCTCACCATCTGTCTCCCTGACGACCGCCTGCCTGCTAGGCATCTCCTGAAACAGAGACTGAAGGAGGGAGAGCATTAGTTTCCTCAGCCTGCGAGGGTTGCAGATGTGGGGGAAAGACTAAACAAAAGTTGAACTATTCTGACAGCCCATGGAGATATGCTAATTAGACCTCTACATGCCATCACTTTGAGACAATTATTTCCTGGGCTGGTTGGTAATTAGTGAGAGAAGAATCAACACTGTGGGGATGCTCACACACACACCGAAAAGAGAGAGAGGAGAGACAGACCGACAGAGAGGAGAGAGAGAGAGGAGAGACAGAGAGAGAGAGAGAGGAGAGACAGAGAGAGAGAGAGAGAGAGAGAGAGAGAGAGAGGAGAGAGAAGAGAGAGAGAAAGGACAGAGAGGAGAGAGAGAGGAGAGAGTAGAGAGAAAGAGAAAGGACAGAGAGGAGAGAGAGAGAGGAGAGACGAGAGAGAGAGAGAGAGAGAGAGAGAGAGGAGAGACAGACCGACAGAGAGAGAGGAGAGACAGACCGACAGAGAGAGAGAGGAGAGACAGACTGACAGAGAGAGAGAGAGCGGACAGAGAGAGAGGAGAGACAGACCGACAGAGAGAGAGACAGAGAGAGGAGAGACAGACCGACAGAGATAGAGAGGACAGAGAGAGAGAGGACAGAGAGACAGAGCGATAGGAGAGAGAGAGACATAGAGAGAGAGAGAGTGATAGGAGAGAGAGGACAGAGACATAGAGAGAGGAGAGACAGACATAGAAAGACACAAAGAGTGCCATAGGGGTGCAACTCCTCTCTTAGCTGACTGACCTATTGGGTTTTGAGTGATGGGGCATTATTGACTGACGGGGTATTATTGACTGATGGGGTATTATTGACTGATGTGGTATTGACTGATGGGATATTATTGACTGATGGGGTATTGACTGATGGGGTATTATTGACTGATGGGGTATTGACTGATGGGGTATTATTGACTGATGGGGTATTGACTGATGGGGTATTATTGACTGATGGGGTATTGACTGATGGGGTATTATTGACTGATGGGGTATTATTGACTGATGGGGTATTGACTGATGGGGTATTATTGACTGATGGGGTATTGACTGATGGGGTATTATTGACTGGTGGGGTATTGACTGATGGGGTATTATTGACTGATGGGGTATTGACTGATGGGGTATTATTGACTGATGGGGTATTATTGACTGATGGGGTATTGACTGATGGGGTATTATTGACTGATGGGGTATTGACTGATGGGATTTTATTGACTGATGGGGTATTGACTGATGGGATTTTATTGACTGATGGGGTATTATTGACTGATGGGGTATTATTGACTGATGGGGTATTGACTGATGGAGTATTATTGAATGATGTGGTATTGACTGATGGGGTATTATTGACTGATGGGGTATTAACTGATGGGGTATTATTGACTGATGGGGTATTAACTGATGGGGTATTAACTGATGGGGTATTATTAACTGATGGGGTATTATTGACTGATGGGTATAATTAACTGATGGGGTATAATTGACTGATGGGGTATTATTGACTGATGGGGTATTGACTGGTGGGGTATTATTGACTGATGGGGTATTGACTGGTGGGGTATTATTGACTGGTGGGGTATTATTGACTGGTGGGGTATTATTGACTGGTGGGGTATTATTGACTGGTGGGGTATTATTGACTGACGGGGTATTATTGACTGATGGGGTATTGACTGATGGGGTATTGACTGATGGGGTATTGACTGATGGGGTATTATTGTCTCAGCCTCCAGTATTTATGCTGCAGTAGTTTATGTGTCGGGGGGCTAGGGTCAGTTTGTTATATCTGGAGTACTTCTCCTGTCCTATTCGGTGTCCTGTGTGAATCTAAGTGTGCGTTCTCTAATTCTCTCCTTCTCTCTTTCTTTCTCTCTCTCGGAGGACCTGAGCCCTAGGACCATGCCCCAGGATTACCTGACATGATGACTCCTTGCTGTCCCCAGTCCACCTGGCCGTGCTGCTGCTCCAGTTTCAACTGTTCTGCCTTATTATTATACGACCATGCTGGTCATTTATGAACATTTGAACATCTTGGCCATGTTCTGTTATAATCTCCACCCGGCACAGCCAGAAGAGGACTGGCCACCCCACATAGCCTGGTTCCTCTCTAGGTTTCTTCCTAGGTTTTGGCCTTTCTAGGGAGTTTTTCCTAGCCACCGTGCTTCTACACCTGCATTGCTTGCTGTTTGGGGTTTTAGGCTGGGTTTCTGTACAGCACTTTGAGATATCAGCTGATGTACGAAGGGCTATATAAATAAATTTGATTTGATTTGATTTGATATTGACTGATGGGGTATTGACTGATGGGGTATTATTGACTGATGGGGTATTGACTGATGGGGTATTATTGACTGATGGGGTATTGACTGATGGGGTATTATTGACTGATGGGGTATTGACTGATGGGGTATTATTGACTGATGGGGTATTGACTGATGGGGTATTATTGACTGATGGGGTATTATTGACTGATGGGGTATTGACTGATGGGGTATTATTGACTGATGGGGTATTGACTGATGGGGTATTATTGACTGGTGGGGTATTGACTGATGGGGTATTATTGACTGATGGGGTATTGACTGATGGGGTATTATTGACTGATGGGTATTATTGACTGATGGGGTATTGACTGATGGGGTATTATTGACTGATGGGGTATTGACTGATGGGATTTTATTGACTGATGGGGTATTATTGACTGATGGGGTATTATTGACTGATGGGGTATTGACTGATGGAGTATTATTGAATGATGTGGTATTGACTGATGGGGTATTATTGACTGATGGGGTATTAACTGATGGGGTATTATTGACTGATGGGGTATTAACTGATGGGGTATTAACTGATGGGGTATTATTAACTGATGGGGTATTATTGACTGATGGGTATAATTAACTGATGGGGTATAATTGACTGATGGGGTATTATTGACTGATGGGGTATTGTCTGGTGGGGTATTATTGACTGATGGGGTATTGACTGGTGGGGTATTATTGACTGGTGGGGTATTATTGACTGGTGGGGTATTATTGACTGGTGGGGTATTATTGACTGGTGGGGTATTATTGACTGACGGGGTATTATTGACTGATGGGGTATTGACTGATGGGGTATTGACTGATGGGGTATTGACTGATGGGGTATTATTGTCTCAGCCTCCAGTATTTATGCTGCAGTAGTTTATGTGTCGGGGGGCTAGGGTCAGTTTGTTATATCTGGAGTACTTCTCCTGTCCTATTCGGTGTCCTGTGTGAATCTAAGTGTGCGTTCTCTAATTCTCTCCTTCTCTCTTTCTTTCTCTCTCTCGGAGGACCTGAGCCCTAGGACCATGCCCCAGGGTTACCTAACATGATGACTCCTTGCTGTCCCCAGTCCACCTGGCCGTGCTGCTGCTCCAGTTTCAACTGTTCTGCCTTATTATTATACGACCATGCTGGTCATTTATGAACATTTGAACATCTTGGCCATGTTCTGTTATAATCTCCACCCGGCACAGCCAGAAGAGGACTGGCCACCCCACATAGCCTGGTTCCTCTCTAGGTTTCTTCCTAGGTTTTGGCCTTTCTAGGGAGTTTTTCCTAGCCACCGTGCTTCTACACCTGCATTGCTTGCTGTTTGGGGTTTTAGGCTGGGTTTCTGTACAGCACTTTGAGATATCAGCTGATGTACGAAGGGCTATATAAATACATTTGATTTGATTTGATTTGATATTGACTGATGGGGTATTGACTGATGGGGTATTATTGACTGATGGGGTTTTATTGACTGATGGGGTTTTATTGACTGATGGGGTATTATTGACTGATGGGGTATTATTGACTGACGGGGTATTGACTGATGGGGTATTATTGACTGATGGGGTATTATTGACTGATGGGGTATTATTGACTGACGGGGTATTGACTGATGGGGTATTATTGACTGATGGGTTATTGACTGATGGGGTATTATTGACTGATGGGGTATAGACTGATGGGGTATAGACTGATGGGGTATTATTGACTGATGGGGTATTATTGACTGATGGGGTATTATTGACTGACGGGGTATTGACTGATGGGGTATTATTGACTGATGGGTTATTGACTGACGGGGTATTATTGACTGACGGGGTATTGACTGACGGGGTACTTTTGACTGACAGGGTATTATTGACTGATGGGGTATTATTGACTGACATGGTATTGACTGATGGGGTATTATTGACTGATGGGGTATTAATAACTGATGGGGTATTATTGACTGATGGGGTATTGACTGATGGGGTATTATTGACTGATGGGGTATTGACTGATGGGGTATTATTGACTGATGGGGTATTATTGACTGACGGGGTATTGACTGATGGGGCTGGAGAGGTGGGGGGAGGGGGGATTGGAGACATGGTGGGAGGGGGAGGGGGGGCTGGAGACGTGGTGGGAGGGGGGGCTGGAGACGTGGGGGGGGTGTTGGAGACGTGGGGGGAGGTGGGAGTGGGGATTGGAGACGTGGTGGGAGGGGGGGCTGGAGACGTGGGGGGGGGGAGTGGGGATTGGAGACGTGGTGGGAGGGGGGGCTGGAGACGTGGGGGAGGGGGGCTGGAGACGTGAGGGGAGGGGGGATTGGAGACGTGGTGGGAGGGGGAGCTGGAGACGTGGGGGGAGTGGGGGATTGGAGACGTGGGAGGAGGGGGGTATAGGAGAGAGCCTGTGGACTATTCAGATCACCAGAAAAATAACCTGTAAAATAATATGGCTTGAGAGGCAACTGAGCCCTGAGGAGATGAAAACAGATGACAGAGAGCCAACTGAGCCCTGAGGAGATGAAAACAGATGACAGAGAGCCAACTGAGCCCTGAGGAGATGAAAACAGATGACAGAGAGCCAACTGAGCCCTGAGGAGATGAAAACAGATGACAGAGAGCCAACTGAGCCCTGAGGAGATGAAAACAGATGACAGAGAGCCAACTGAGCCCTGAGGAGATGAAAACAGATGACAGAGAGCCAACTGAGCCCTGAGGAGATGAAAACAGATGACAGAGAGCCAACTGAGCCCTGAGGAGATGAAAACAGATGACAGAGAGCCAACTGAGCCCTGAGGAGATGAAAACAGATGACAGAGAGCCAACTGACCCCTGAGGAGATGAAAACAAATGACAGAGAGCCAACTGAGCCCTGAGGAGATGAAAACAGATGACAGAGAGCCAACTGAGCCCTGAGGAGATGAAAACAGATGACAGAGAGCCAACTGAGCCCTGAGGAGATGAAAACAGATGACAGAGAGCCAACTGAGCCCTGAGGAGATGAACACAGATGACAGAGAGCCAACTGAGCCCTGAGGAGATGAAAACAGATGACAGAGAGCCAACTGAGCCCTGAGGAGATGAAAACAGATGACAGAGAGCCAACTGAGCCCTGAGGAGATGAAAACAGATGACAGAGAGCCAACTGAGCCCTGAGGAGATGAAAACAGATGACAGAGAGCCAACTGAGCCCTGAGGAGATGAACACAGATGACAGAGAGCCAACTGAGCCCTGAGGAGATGAAAACAGATGACAGAGAGCCAACTGAGCCCTGAGGAGATGAAAACAGATGACAGAGAGCCAACTGAGCCCTGAGGAGATGAAAACAGATGACAGAGAGCCAACTGAGCCCTGAGGAGATGAAAACAGATGACAGATTTCATTTAGAGAAGAGAAAACACTTAGAATGGAAGCCAGAGGGGCACAATACTGTCACGGAGTGTCCTCAATGACTCACTTCTCCCTTGATGTGTGTCCTATATACAGCGCTACACCCCTGATGTGTCCTATATACAGCCTTACACCCTTGATGTGTCCTATATACAGCCCTACACCCCTGATGTGTCCTATATACAGACCTACACCCCTGATATGTCCTATATACAGCCCTACACCCCTGATGTGTCCTATATACAGCCCTACACCCCTGATGTGTCCTATATACAGCCCTACACCCTTGATGTGTCCTTATAAACAGCCCTACACCCTTGATGTGTCCTATATACAGCCCTACACCCCTGATGTGTCCTATATACAGCCCTACACCCTTGATGTGTCCTATATACAGCGCTACACCCCTGATGTGTCCTATATACAGCCTTACACCCTTGATGTGTCCTATATACAGCCCTACACCCCTGATGTGTCCTATATACAGCCCTACACCCGTGATGTGTCCTATATACAGCCCTACACCCCTGATGTGTCCTATATACAGCCCTACACCAGAGATAACCCAGCTACACCCCTGAAGTGTCCTATATACAGCCCTACACCCCTGATGTGTCCTATATACAGCCCTACACCCCTGATGTGTCCTATATACAGCCCTACACCCCTGATGTGTCCTATATACAGCCCTACACCCCTGATGTGTCCTATATACAGCCCTACACCCTTGATGTGTCCTTATAAACAGCCCTACACCCTTGATGTGTCCTATATACAGCCCTACACCCCTGATGTGTCCTATATACAGCCCTACACCCTTGATGTGTCCTATATACAGCCCTACACCCCTGATGTGTCCTATATACAGCCCTACACCCCTGATGTGTCCTATATACAGCCCTACACCCTTGATGTGTCCTATATACAGCCCTACACCCCTGAAGTGTCCTATATACAGCCCTACACCAGAGATAACCCAGCTACACCCCTGAAGTGTCCTATATACAGCCCTACACCAGAGATAACCCAGCTACACCCCTGATATGTCCTATATACAGCCCTACACCAGAGATAACCCAGCTACACCCCTGATATGTCCTATATACAGCCCTACACCAGAGATAACCCAGCTACACCCCTGATATGTCCTATATACAGCCCTACACCCCTGATGTGTCCTATATACAGCCCTACACCCCTGATGTGTCCTATATACAGCCCTACACCCCTGATGTGTCCTATATACAGCCCTACACCAGAGATAACCCAGCTACACCCCTGATATGTCCTATATACAGCCCTACACCCCTGATGTGTCCTATATACAGCCCTACACCAGAGATAACCCAGCTACACCCCTGATATGTCCTATATACAGCCCTACAGCAGAGATAACCCAGCTCGCACATTTGGTTCCTTTGAAGTTGTGCAAATGTATGTTTTTAATGCTTCACATTGGTTGTGGGAACAAAGCCATATGTTTCCTGATTCGGGGAAACTGAGCATTTCGCCTCTTCTGAAGACATACATTTTTTTGGTTGCAGGGAGGTTCTGGGAAGGTTTTACTCTGGTTGAATGTTTTCCAGGGAGGTTCTGAGAAGGTTTTACTCTGGTTGAACATTTTCCAGGGAGGTTCTCAAATCAAATTTATTTATATAGCCCTTCGTACATCAGCTGATATCTCAAAGTGCTGTACAGAAACCCAGCCTAAAACCCCAAACAGCAAGCAATGCAGGTGTAGAAGCACGGTGGCTAGGAAAAAACTCCCTAGAAAGGCCAGAACCTAGGAAGAAACCTAGAGAGGAACCAGGCTATGTGGGGTGGCCAGTCCTCTTCTGGCTGTGCCGGGTGGACATTATAACAGAACATGGCCAAGATGTTCAAATGTTCCTAGATGACCATCATGGTCAGATAATAGGTTCTGAGAAGGTTTTACTCTGGTTGAATGTTTTCCAGGGAGGTTCTGAGAAGGTTTTACTCTGGTTGAATGTTTTCCAGGGAGGTTCTGAGAAGGTTTTACTCTGGTTGAATGTTTTCCAGGGAGGTTCTGAGAAGGTTTTACTCTGGTTGAATGTTTTCCAGGGAGGTTCTGAGAAGGTTTTACTCTGGTTGAATGTTTTCCAGGGAGGTTCTGAGAAGGTTTTACTCTGGTTGAATGTTTTCCAGGGAGGTTTAATTCATGTTTCAATAAAATATTTAACTGCTATCTTACTTCGAGTCAACTGTTTTCAACTCCAATCACAAGTAGGACACATGGAAATGAATTTCCTTCGGCATTAATCACACAGTGGGTCAACTGCCTTGTTGAGTGGCAGAACGACAGATTTGTACCTTGTCAGCTCGGGGGATTCGATCCAGCAACCTTTCGGTTACTAGTCCAACGCTCTAACCACTAAAATTCCCACCTATGATATTCTGTTATCTATCTATTGAATGAGTCCACCGCGCCTCGAGGCTTCAGCAAGCATGCCATGTTCTTTCACACGTAGAACGCTGTTCATTGGAGTCTGTTCATTGGAGTCTGTTCATTTGAGTCTGTTCATTGGAGTCTGTTCATTGGAGTCTGTTCATTGGAGTCTGTTCATTTGAGTCTGTTCATTGGAGTCTGTTCATTGGAGTCTGTTCATTTCAGTCTGTTCATTTCAGTCTGTTCATTGGAGTCTGTTCATTGGAGTCTGTTCATTGGAGTCTATTCATTGGAGTCTGTTCATTGGAGTCTGTTCATTGGAGTCTGTTCATTGGAGTCTGTTCATTGGAGTCTGTTCATTTCAGTCTGTTCATTGGAGTCTGGTTCATTGGAGTCTGTTCATTTCAGTCTGTTCATTGGAGTCTGTTCATTTCAGTCTGTTCATTGGAGTCTGGTTCATTGGAGTCTGTTCATTTCAGTCTGTTCATTGGAGTCTGGTTCATTTCAGTCTGTTCATTGGAGTCTGGTTCATTGGAGTCTGTTCATTTCAGTCTGTTCATTGGAGTCTGGTTCATTGGAGTCTGTTCATTTCAGTCTGTTCATTTCAGTCTGTTCATTTCAGTCTGTTCATTGGAGTCTGGTTCATTGGAGTCTGTTCATTTCAGTCTGTTCATTTCAGTCTGTTCATTTCAGAAGCCCATTTCAAAGGGAACAAACACTCATTAAGATCAGGTGTGGCCAATTAGTGGGCGTGGCCAACACACCTGAACACCCTTAACCCAGCTGGAGGAAAGAGAGAGTTTTGTCGACGCTGAGAATGGAATGTGTATGTTCTTACATCAACTTGTTTTTAGAACGTTGTCTGAACATTTCTCAAGTTTTCTTAACGTCCTCTGAACTATTTGAGCACGTTTGATGTGCTGAGCGTGTTCCAAACCCAAGTAACTATCCTGCACCATTCTCAGAATGATGTGGGAAGGTTCTATACAAAAAAAAACATAGGACAACCACGCTCTCAGCAACATATGGTTCTCAGAACGTTACGTGCTAGCTGGGAACACAGTGAGACAGCCCTGGTTGGTGGGGGTGGGGATGGGGGGGGGGGTTACAGCGAGAGAAAGTGCATTCTGTGGACAACAAGCAATTGGTAACCAAAAGAAAATGCCATGACAGGGACTTCAAACCTCCACAACTGTCAAACGCCAAGCGTCTGTGACACCACTTTCAATTACCCATGATCCACCACCAGAAACAGAGGTGGCTGTCTGCGCGTCTCTCCGACAGTCCCTCGCTCTCACCCTGGAGACTGACAAAGAGAAACGAACAGAGAAATAGAGAATAGGATGAGTGAAACTCTGTCTCTGTCCCAAATGGGCCCCCCTTTCTATGTAGTGCACTGCATTTGACCAGAGCCCTATGGTCTCAGTTCTAACGTAGTGCACTATATACAGGGTGCCATTTGGAATGCATGCTTTCAGTATTCAAGCTGTAGGGCAAAGAGGGGCCCAATTCAGACTGAGGAAACATGACGCAGGTCCTCAGCGAGCTCTTTGGGAGTGGGAGGGATTCATTACATCAGCTCTTTCCTTGGCATAGACTGACCAGGTGATTCCTGACAGACTGACCAGGTGATTCACTACATCAGCTCTTTCCTTAACATAGACTGACCAGGTGATTTCTGACAGACTGACCAGGTGATTCATTACATCAGCTCTTTCCTTGACATAGACTGACCAGGTGATTCCTGACAGACTGACCAGGTGATTCATTACATCAGCTCTTTCCTTGACATAGACTGACCAGGTGATTCCTGACAGACTGACCAGGTGATTCATTACATCAGCTCTTTCCTTGACATAGACTGACCAGGTGATTCATTACAGACTGACCAGGTGATTCAATACCTCAGCTCTTTCCTTGACATAGACTGACCAGGTGATTCATTACATCAGCTCTTTCCTTGACATAGACTGACCAGGTGATTCATTACAGACTGACCAGGTGATTCAATATCTCAGCTCTTTCCTTGACATAGACTGACCAGGTGATTCCTGACAGACTGACCAGGTGATTTATTACATCAGCTCTTTCCTTGACATAGACTGACCAGGTGATTCCTGACAGACTGACCAGGTGATTCATTACATCAGCACTTTCCTTGACGCAGACTGACCAGGTGATTCCTGACAGACTGACCAGGTGATTCAATACCTCAGCTCTTTCCTTGACGCAGACTGACCAGGTGATTCCTGACAGACTGACCAGGTGATTCAATACCTCAGCTCTTTCCTTGACGCAGACTGACCAGGTGATTCATTAATTCAGCTCTTTCCTTGACGCAGACTGCCTAGGTAACATAGACCAGACCGAAACGGAGGAAAATCTCAGCTTTAAAAAAATCCTCAAAAATGTCTCCCTTTGCCTGAGACATTCAGGTGACGCTGTCTGAGGTCTGGTGTCCTCCAGGGCCGAGAGACACGCTGAGAACAAACTGACGGATATGAACGTAGACAGAGTGGCGGTCCCAAATGGCGCCCTATTCCCTGTTTATGACACTACTACCAGAGTGGCGGTCCCAAAGGGCGCCCTATTCCCAGTTTATGACACTACTACCAGAGTGGCTGTCCCAAATGGCGCCCTATTCCCTGTTTATGACACTACTACCAGAGTGGCTGTCCCAAATGGTGCCCTATTCCCTGTTTATGACACTACTACCAGAGTACTAGGGAATGAAGGGCCTATTCCCTGTTTATGACACTACTACCAGAGTACTAGGGCATGAAGGGCCTATTCCCTGTTTATGACACTACTACCAGAGTGGCGGTCCCAAATGGCGCCCTATTCCCTGTTTATGACACTACTACCAGAGTACTAGGGAATGAAGGGCCTATTCCCTGTTTATGACACTACTACCAGAGTGGCGGTCCCAAAGGGCGCCCTATTCCCTGTTTATGACACTACTACCAGAGTGGCGGTCCCAAATGGCGCCCTATTCCCTGTTTATGACACTACTACCAGAGTACTAGGGCATGAAGGGCCTATTCCCTGTTTATGACACTACTACCAGAGTGGCGGTCCCAAATGGCACCCTATTCCCTGTTTATGACACTACTACCAGAGTGGCGGTCCCAAATGGCGCCCTATTCCCTGTTTATGACACTACTACCAGAGTACTAGGGCATGAAGGGCCTATTCCCTGTTTATGACACTACTACCAGAGTGGCGGTCCCAAATGGCGCCCTATTCCCTGTTTATGACACTACTACCAGAGTGGCGGTCCCAAATGGCGCCCTATTCCCTGTTTATGACACTACTACCAGAGTGGCGGTCCCAAATGGCACCCTATTCCCTGTTTATGACACTACTACCAGAGTGGCGGTCCCAAATGGCACCCTATTCCCTGTTTATGACACTACTACCAGAGTACTAGGGCATGAAGGCCCTATTCCCTGTTTATGACACTACTACCAGAGTACTAGGGCATGAAGGGCCTATTCCCTGTTTATGACACTACTACCAGAGTGGCGGTCCCAAATGGTGCCCTATTCCCTGTTTATGACACTACTACCAGAGTACTAGGGCATGAAGGGCCTATTCCCTGTTTATGACACTACTACCAGAGTACTAGGGAATGAAGGCCCTATTCCCTGTTTATGACACTACTACCAGAGTACTAGGGAATGAAGGGCCTATTCCCTGTTTATGACACTACTACCAGAGTGGCGGTCCCAAATGGCACCCTATTCCCTGTTTATGACACTACTACCAGAGTGCTAGGGCATGAAGGGCCTATTCCCTGTTTATGACACTACTACCAGAGTGGCGGTCCCAAAGGGCGCCCTATTCCCTGTTTATGACACTACTACCAGAGTACTAGGGAATGAAGGGCCTATTCCCTGTTTATGACACTACTACCAGAGTGGCGGTCCCAAATGGCGCCCTATTCCCTGTTTATGACACTACTACCAGAGTGGCGGTCCAAAATGGCGCCCTATTCCCTGTTTATGACACTACTGCCAGAGTGGCGGTCCCAAATGGCACCCTATTCCCTGTTTATGACACTACTACCAGAGTGGCGGTCCCAAATGGCGCCCTATTCCCTGTTTATGACACTACTACCAGAGTGGCGGTCCCAAATGGCACCCTATTCCCTGTTTATGACACTACTACCAGAATGGCGGTCCCAAATGGCACCCTATTCCCTGTTTATGACACTACTACCAGAGTACTAGGGCATGAAGGCCCTATTCCCTGTTTATGACACTACTACCAGAGTACTAGGGCATGAAGGGCCTATTCCCTGTTTATGACACTACTACCAGAGTGGCGGTCCCAAATGGCGCCCTATTCCCTGTTTATGACACTACTACCAGAGTACTAGGGCATGAAGGGCCTATTCCCTGTTTATGACACTACTACCAGAGTACTAGGGAATGAAGGCCCTATTCCCTGTTTATGACACTACTACCAGAGTACTAGGGAATGAAGGGCCTATTCCCTGTTTATGACACTACTACCAGAGTGGCGGTCCCAAATGGCGCCCTATTCCCTGTTTATGACACTACTACCAGAGTGGCGGTCCAAAATGGCGCCCTATTCCCTGTTTATGACACTACTACCAGAGTGGCGGTCCCAAATGGCACCCTATTCCCTGTTTATGACACTACTACCAGAGTGGCGGTCCCAAATGGCGCCCTATTCCCTGTTTATGACACTACTACCAGAGTGGCGGTCCCAAATGGCACCCTATTCCCTGTTTATGACACTACTACCAGAGTGGCGGTCCCAAATGGCGCCCTATTCCCTGTTTATGACACTACTACCAGAGTACTAGGGCATGAAGGGCCTATTCCCTGTTTATGACACTACTACCAGAGTGGCGGTCCCAAATGGCGCCCTATTCCCTGTTTATGACACTACTACCAGAGTACTAGGGCATGAAGGGCCTATTCCCTGTTTATGACACTACTACCAGAGTACTAGGGAATGAAGGCCCTATTCCCTGTTTATGACACTACTACCAGAGTACTAGGGAATGAAGGGCCTATTCCCTGTTTATGACACTACTACCAGAGTGGCGGTCCCAAATGGCACCCTATTCCCTGTTTATGACACTACTACCAGAGTGCTAGGGCATGAAGGGCCTATTCCCTGTTTATGACACTACTACCAGAGTGGCGGTCCCAAAGGGCGCCCTATTCCCTGTTTATGACACTACTACCAGAGTACTAGGGAATGAAGGGCCTATTCCCTGTTTATGACACTACTACCAGAGTGGCGGTCCCAAATGGCGCCCTATTCCCTGTTTATGACACTACTACCAGAGTGGCGGTCCAAAATGGCGCCCTATTCCCTGTTTATGACACTACTGCCAGAGTGGCGGTCCCAAATGGCACCATATTCCCTGTTTATGACACTACTACCAGAGTGGCGGTCCCAAATGGCGCCCTATTCCCTGTTTATGACACTACTACCAGAGTGGCGGTCCCAAATGGCACCCTATTCCCTGTTTATGACACTACTACCAGAATGGCGGTCCCAAATGGCACCCTATTCCCTGTTTATGACACTACTACCAGAGTACTAGGGCATGAAGGCCCTATTCCCTGTTTATGACACTACTACCAGAGTACTAGGGATGAAGGGCCTATTCCCTGTTTATGACACTACTACCAGAGTGGCGGTCCCAAATGGCGCCCTATTCCCTGTTTATGACACTACTACCAGAGTACTAGGGCATGAAGGGCCTATTCCCTGTTTATGACACTACTACCAGAGTACTAGGGAATGAAGGCCCTATTCCCTGTTTATGACACTACTACCAGAGTACTAGGGAATGAAGGGCCTATTCCCTGTTTATGACACTACTACCAGAGTGGCGGTCCCAAATGGCGCCCTATTCCCTGTTTCTGACACTACTACCAGAGTGGCGGTCCAAAATGGCGCCCTATTCCCTGTTTATGACACTACTACCAGAGTGGCGGTCCCAAATGGCACCCTATTCCCTGTTTATGACACTACTACCAGAGTGGCGGTCCCAAATGGCGCCCTATTCCCTGTTTATGACACTACTACCAGAGTGGCGGTCCCAAATGGCACCCTATTCCCTGTTTATGACACTACTACCAGAGTGGCGGTCCCAAATGGCGCCCTATTCCCTGTTTATGACACTACTACCAGAGTACTAGGGCATGAAGGGCCTATTCCCTGTTTATGACACTACTACCAGAGTGGCGGTCCCAAATGGCGCCCTATTCCCTGTTTATGACACTACTACCAGAGTGGCGGTCCCAAATGGCACCCTATTCCCTGTTTATGACACTACTACCAGAGTGGCGGTCCCAAATGGCACCCTATTCCCTGTTTATGACACTACTACCAGAGTACTAGGGCATGAAGGCCCTATTCCCTGTTTATGACACTACTACCAGAGTACTAGGGCATGAAGGGCCTATTCCCTGTTTATGACACTACTACCAGAGTGGCGGTCCCAAATGGTGCCCTATTCCCTGTTTATGACACTACTACCAGAGTACTAGGGCATGAAGGGCCTATTCCCTGTTTATGACACTACTACCAGAGTACTAGGGAATGAAGGCCCTATTCCCTGTTTATGACACTACTACCAGAGTGGCGGTCCCAAATGGCACCCTATTCCCTGTTTATGACACTACTACCAGAGTGCTAGGGCATGAAGGGCCTATTCCCTGTTTATGACACTACTACCAGAGTGGCGGTCCCAAAGGGCGCCCTATTCCCTGTTTATGACACTACTACCAGAGTACTAGGGCATGAAGGCCCTATTCCCTGTTTATGACACTACTACCAGAGTACTAGGGCATGAAGGCCCTATTCCCTGTTTATGACACTACTACCAGAGTACTAGGGATGAAGGGCCTATTCCCTGTTTATGACACTACTACCAGAGTGGCGGTCCCAAATGGCGCCCTATTCCCTGTTTATGACACTACTACCAGAGTACTAGGGCATGGAGGGCCTATTCCCTGTTTATGACACTACTACCAGAGTACTAGGGAATGAAGGCCCTATTCCCTGTTTATGACACTACTACCAGAGTACTAGGGAATGAAGGGCCTATTCCCTGTTTATGACACTACTACCAGAGTGGCGGTCCCAAATGGCGCCCTATTCCCTGTTTATGACACTACTACCAGAGTGGCGGTCCAAAATGGCGCCCTATTCCCTGTTTATGACACTACTACCAGAGTGGCGGTCCCAAATGGCACCCTATTCCCTGTTTATGACACTACTACCAGAGTGGCGGTCCCAAATGGCGCCCTATTCCCTGTTTATGACACTACTACCAGAGTGGCGGTCCCAAATGGCACCCTATTCCCTGTTTATGACACTACTACCAGAGTGGCGGTCCCAAATGGCGCCCTATTCCCTGTTTATGACACTACTACCAGAGTACTAGGGCATGAAGGGCCTATTCCCTGTTTATGACACTACTACCAGAGTGGCGGTCCCAAATGGCACCCTATTCCCTGTTTATGACACTACTACCAGAGTACTAGGGCAATGAAGGCCCTATTCCCTGTTTATGACACTACTACCAGAGTACTAGGGCATGAAGGGCCTATTCCCTGTTTATGACACTACTACCAGAGTGGCGGTCCCAAATGGTGCCCTATTCCCTGTTTATGACACTACTACCAGAGTACTAGGGCATGAAGGGCCTATTCCCTGTTTATGACACTACTACCAGAGTACTAGGGAATGAAGGCCCTATTCCCTGTTTATGACACTACTACCAGAGTACTAGGGAATGAAGGGCCTATTCCCTGTTTATGACACTACTACCAGAGTGGCGGTCCCAAATGGCACCCTATTCCCTGTTTATGACACTACTACCAGAGTGCTAGGGCATGAAGGGCCTATTCCCTGTTTATGACACTACTACCAGAGTGGCGGTCCCAAAGGGCGCCCTATTCCCTGTTTATGACACTACTACCAGAGTACTAGGGAATGAAGGGCCTATTCCCTGTTTATGACACTACTACCAGAGTGGCGGTCCCAAATGGCGCCCTATTCCCTGTTTATGACACTACTACCAGAGTGGCGGTCCCAAATGGCACCCTATTCCCTGTTTATGACACTACTACCAGAGTGGCGGTCCCAAATGGCGCCCTATTCCCTGTTTATGACACTACTACCAGAGTACTAGGGCATGAAGGGCCTATTCCCTGTTTTATGACACTACTACCAGAGTGGCGGTCCCAAATGGCGCCCTATTCCCTGTTTATGACACTACTACCAGAGTACTAGGGCATGAAGGGCCTATTCCCTGTTTATGACACTACTACCAGAGTACTAGGGAATGAAGGCCCTATTCCCTGTTTATGACACTACTACCAGAGTACTAGGGAATGAAGGGCCTATTCCCTGTTTATGACACTACTACCAGAGTGGCGGTCCCAAATGGCACCCTATTCCCTGTTTATGACACTACTACCAGAGTGCTAGGGCATGAAGGGCCTATTCCCTGTTTATGACACTACTACCAGAGTGGCGGTCCCAAAGGGCGCCCTATTCCCTGTTTATGACACTACTACCAGAGTACTAGGGAATGAAGGGCCTATTCCCTGTTTATGACACTACTACCAGAGTGGCGGTCCCAAATGGCGCCCTATTCCCTGTTTATGACACTACTACCAGAGTGGCGGTCCAAAATGGCGCCCTATTCCCTGTTTATGACACTACTGCCAGAGTGGCGGTCCCAAATGGCACCCTATTCCCTGTTTATGACACTACTACCAGAGTGGCGGTCCCAAATGGCGCCCTATTCCCTGTTTATGACACTACTACCAGAGTGGCGGTCCCAAATGGCACCCTATTCCCTGTTTATGACACTACTACCAGAATGGCGGTCCCAAATGGCACCCTATTCCCTGTTTATGACACTACTACCAGAGTACTAGGGCATGAAGGCCCTATTCCCTGTTTATGACACTACAACCAGAGTACTAGGGATGAAGGGCCTATTCCCTGTTTATGACACTACTACCAGAGTGGCGGTCCCAAATGGCGCCCTATTCCCTGTTTATGACACTACTACCAGAGTACTAGGGCATGAAGGGCCTATTCCCTGTTTATGACACTACTACCAGAGTACTAGGGAATGAAGGCCCTATTCCCTGTTTATGACACTACTACCAGAGTACTAGGGAATGAAGGGCCTATTCCCTGTTTATGACACTACTACCAGAGTGGCGGTCCCAAATGGCGCCCTATTCCCTGTTTATGACACTACTACCAGAGTGGCGGTCCAAAATGGCGCCCTATTCCCTGTTTATGACACTACTACCAGAGTGGCGGTCCCAAATGGCACCCTATTCCCTGTTTATGACACTACTACCAGAGTGGCGGTCCCAAATGGCGCCCTATTCCCTGTTTATGACACTACTACCAGAGTGGCGGTCCCAAATGGCACCCTATTCCCTGTTTATGACACTACTACCAGAGTGGCGGTCCCAAATGGCGCCCTATTCCCTGTTTATGACACTACTACCAGAGTACTAGGGCATGAAGGGCCTATTCCCTGTTTATGACACTACTACCAGAGTGGCGGTCCCAAATGACGCCCTATTCCCTGTTTATGACACTACTACCAGAGTGGCGGTCCCAAATGGCACCCTATTCCCTGTTTATGACACTACTACCAGAGTGGCGGTCCCAAATGGCACCCTATTCCCTGTTTATGACACTACTACCAGAGTACTAGGGCATGAAGGCCCTATTCCCTGTTTATGACACTACTACCAGAGTACTAGGGCATGAAGGGCCTATTCCCTGTTTATGACACTACTACCAGAGTGGCGGTCCCAAATGGTGCCCTATTCCCTGTTTATGACACTACTACCAGAGTACTAGGGCATGAAGGGCCTATTCCCTGTTTATGACACTACTACCAGAGTACTAGGGAATGAAGGCCCTATTCCCTGTTTATGACACTACTACCAGAGTGGCGGTCCCAAATGGCACCCTATTCCCTGTTTATGACACTACTACCAGAGTGCTAGGGCATGAAGGGCCTATTCCCTGTTTATGACACTACTACCAGAGTGGCGGTCCCAAAGGGCGCCCTATTCCCTGTTTATGACACTACTACCAGAGTACTAGGGCATGAAGGCCCTATTCCCTGTTTATGACACTACTACCAGAGTACTAGGGCATGAAGGCCCTATTCCCTGTTTATGACACTACTACCAGAGTACTAGGGATGAAGGGCCTATTCCCTGTTTATGACACTACTACCAGAGTGGCGGTCCCAAATGGCGCCCTATTCCCTGTTTATGACACTACTACCAGAGTACTAGGGCATGAAGGGCCTATTCCCTGTTTATGACACTACTACCAGAGTACTAGGGAATGAAGGCCCTATTCCCTGTTTATGACACTACTACCAGAGTACTAGGGAATGAAGGGCCTATTCCCTGTTTATGACACTACTACCAGAGTGGCGGTCCCAAATGGCGCCCTATTCCCTGTTTATGACACTACTACCAGAGTGGCGGTCCCAAATGGCACCCTATTCCCTGTTTATGACACTACTACCAGAGTGGCGGTCCCAAATGGCGCCCTATTCCCTGTTTATGACACTACTACCAGAGTGGCGGTCCCAAATGGCACCCTATTCCCTGTTTATGACACTACTACCAGAGTGGCGGTCCCAAATGGCGCCCTATTCCCTGTTTATGACACTACTACCAGAGTACTAGGGCATGAAGGGCCTATTCCCTGTTTATGACACTACTACCAGAGTGGCGGTCCCAAATGGCGCCCTATTCCCTGTTTATGACACTACTACCAGAGTGGCGGTCCCAAATGGCACCCTATTCCCTGTTTATGACACTACTACCAGAGTGGCGGTCCCAAATGGCACCCTATTCCCTGTTTATGACACTACTACCAGAGTACTAGGGCATGAAGGCCCTATTCCCTGTTTATGACACTACTACCAGAGTACTAGGGCATGAAGGGCCTATTCCCTGTTTATGACACTACTACCAGAGTGGCGGTCCCAAATGGTGCCCTATTCCCTGTTTATGACACTACTACCAGAGTACTAGGGCATGAAGGGCCTATTCCCTGTTTATGACACTACTACCAGAGTACTAGGGAATGAAGGCCCTATTCCCTGTTTATGACACTACTACCAGAGTGGCGGTCCCAAATGGCACCCTATTCCCTGTTTATGACACTACTACCAGAGTGCTAGGGCATGAAGGGCCTATTCCCTGTTTATGACACTACTACCAGAGTGGCGGTCCCAAAGGGCGCCCTATTCCCTGTTTATGACACTACTACCAGAGTACTAGGGAATGAAGGGCCTATTCCCTGTTTATGACACTACTACCAGAGTGGCGGTCCCAAATGGCGCCCTATTCCCTGTTTATGACACTACTACCAGAGTGGCGGTCCAAAATGGCGCCCTATTCCCTGTTTATGACACTACTGCCAGAGTGGCGGTCCCAAATGGCACCCTATTCCCTGTTTATGACACTACTACCAGAGTGGCGGTCCCAAATGGCGCCCTATTCCCTGTTTATGACACTACTACCAGAGTGGCGGTCCCAAATGGCACCCTATTCCCTGTTTATGACACTACTACCAGAATGGCGGTCCCAAATGGCACCCTATTCCCTGTTTATGACACTACTACCAGAGTACTAGGGCATGAAGGCCCTATTCCCTGTTTATGACACTACTACCAGAGTACTAGGGCATGAAGGGCCTATTCCCTGTTTATGACACTACTACCAGAGTGGCGGTCCCAAATGGCGCCCTATTCCCTGTTTATGACACTACTACCAGAGTACTAGGGCATGAAGGGCCTATTCCCTGTTTATGACACTACTACCAGAGTACTAGGGAATGAAGGCCCTATTCCCTGTTTATGACACTACTACCAGAGTACTAGGGAATGAAGGGCCTATTCCCTGTTTATGACACTACTACCAGAGTGGCGGTCCCAAATGGCGCCCTATTCCCTGTTTATGACACTACTACCAGAGTGGCGGTCCAAAATGGCGCCCTATTCCCTGTTTATGACACTACTACCAGAGTGGCGGTCCCAAATGGCACCCTATTCCCTGTTTATGACACTACTACCAGAGTGGCGGTCCCAAATGGCGCCCTATTCCCTGTTTATGACACTACTACCAGAGTACTAGGGCATGAAGGGCCTATTCCCTGTTTATGACACTACTACCAGAGTGGCGGTCCCAAATGGCGCCCTATTCCCTGTTTATGACACTACTACCAGAGTGGCGGTCCCAAATGGCGCCCTATTCCCTGTTTATGACACTACTACCAGAGTGGCGGTCCCAAATGGCACCCTATTCCCTGTTTATGACACTACTACCAGAGTGGCGGTCCCAAATGGCACCCTATTCCCTGTTTATGACACTACTACCAGAGTGGCGGTCCCAAATGGCACCCTATTCCCTGTTTATGACACTACTACCAGAGTACTAGGGCATGAAGGCCCTATTCCCTGTTTATGACACTACTACCAGAGTACTAGGGCATGAAGGGCCTATTCCCTGTTTATGACACTACTACCAGAGTGGCGGTCCCAAATGGCGCCCTATTCCCTGTTTATGACACTACTACCAGAGTACTAGGGCATGAAGGGCCTATTCCCTGTTTATGACACTACTACCAGAGTACTAGGGAATGAAGGCCCTATTCCCTGTTTATGACACTACTACCAGAGTACTAGGGAATGAAGGGCCTATTCCCTGTTTATGACACTACTACCAGAGTGGCGGTCCCAAATGGCACCCTATTCCCTGTTTATGACACTACTACCAGAGTGCTAGGGCATGAAGGGCCTATTCCCTGTTTATGACACTACTACCAGAGTGGCGGTCCCAAAGGGCGCCCTATTCCCTGTTTATGACACTACTACCAGAGTACTAGGGAATGAAGGCCCTATTCCCTGTTTATGACACTACTACCAGAGTGGCGGTCCCAAATGGCACCCTATTCCCTGTTTATGACACTACTACCAGAGTGGCGGTCCCAAATGGCGCCCTATTCCCTGTTTATGACACTACTACCAGAGTGGCGGTCCCAAATGGCACCCTATTCCCTGTTTATGAGGGAATTCAGCCATTAAGACATTCCACCTGTCTGTCTGTCTGTCTGTCTGTCTGCCTGCTTGTCTGTCTGTCTGTCTGTCTGTCTGTCCCTACAGTGTCATAAACAGATCAGCAGTAGGGTTAGTAGATCAGCAGTAGGGTTGGATCAACAGTAGGGTTGGATCAGCAGTAGCCTCTCTATCTGAGTCCTTGGCAGACAGACAGGCAGACAGACAGACAGACAGACATTATTTCTGTCTGCCTGTCTGTCTGTCTGTCTGCCAAGGACTCAGATACCTTGTCAGCTCGGGGGTTTGAACTCGGAACCTTCCGGTTACTAGTCCAATGCTCTAACCACTAGGCTACGCTGCCGCCCCAATTGGTGGCTGACTAAATACTTTTCTGCCCCACTGTATCTTTATACCTCTGACCCCTCCCTATGGACCATACCATTAACCACAGGTTACTTTTTACCTCTGGCCCCTCCCTATGGACCATACCATTAACCACAGGTTATGTTATACATCTGGCCCCTACCTATGGACCATACCATTAACCACAGGTCATTTTACACCTCTGGCCCCTCCCTACGGACCATACCATTAACCACAGATTAGTTTATACCTCTGGCCCCTCCCTACGGACCATACCATTAACCACAGGTTACTTTACACCTCTGGCCCCTCCCTACGGACCATACCATTAACCACAGATTCGTTTATACCTCTGGCCCCTCCCTACGGACCATACCATTAACCACAGGTTACTTTACACCTCTGGCCCCTCCCTACGGACCATACCATTAACCACAGGTTATTTATACATCTGGCCCCTCCCTACGGACCATACCATTAACCATGTTACTCTTCACCCAAACATGACATATTAAATCATGTGACATAACTTCATTATACCCACATGTACATGTTCATTGAGACGGAATATCTTAAACACTCCTCCTGTCTTATCCCCAAAGCGGGGAATACTTCCCATAAATGAACAGACATTTCATAATGACAGTTCTGCAGGCCAACAGGCGGCAAAACCTATCACTTAATAAGGAGCCCCGTGCAGCCGCTCCCATGACGCACGGACATGACATGGATCTCCGAGACACGCCAACTTCAAAACACAGGGCAGGTTACAACACGGAACTTAACACACGTATGTTCATGTGCACCTGAACATCGCATCCACTGGGAGGATTGCAAAAATAAAAGGTAAATTACTGCATTTAAATACAAAACTGAAATGTGTGTCACAATGCAACTCGACCAGACATTTCCTCGAAAACATAATTAGCCTTGAGGACATGGTGGTGGTAAATGTGCTTAGTGCTGAGCTTTGTGAGCAGTATGGTGTTGAACGCTGCGCTGTAGTCAATGAAGCAAGCATTCTCACGTAGGTGTCCCGTTTGTCCAGGTGGGAAAGGGCAGTGTGGAGTGCCCTTTTATATTCTCGATGTTCATAACCCAATTCAATTATACTACTCAGTCTGCGACCTAGAATGTGTAAGATCCTGGTCGAATGAAACAGACGGAGGCCCAGCTGAATGGTCAAAAAGGTTTATTCACGGGAACGTTCTGGAGTCAAGAATACAAAACAATTCATTTTGTACTGACTTCTCACACCCACAACCATACGCACACACATTCACGCTAACATTAGCACACAATGTCCTGCTACGCACACACATTCATGCTAACATTAGCACACAATGTCCTGCTACGCACACACATTCACGCTAACATTAGCACACAATGTCCAGCTACGCACACACATTCACACTAGCCAGCCGATAGAGATTAGGGAGACCTTGTCCTTGAAACGTACTCCCCGTTCTCTCCCAAATCTCTAGTCAGAACAAATTCTTATTTCAATGACGGCCTAGGAACAGTTGGTTAACTGCCTTGTTCAGGGCAGATTTGTACCTTGACAGCTCGGGATTTAGTCCAACAGTCTTACCACTAGGCTACCCTGCCGCCCCATAATACTCTGTGACATTACGTTAGCTAGCTGTTCCCAGTTAGATAATGCTCTGTGACATTATTTAAGCTAGCTATCCCCAGTTAGATAATGGTCTGTGACATTACGTTAGCTAGCTATCCCCAGTTAGATAATGCTCTGTGACATTACGTTAGCTAGCTATCCCCAGTTAGATAATGCTCTGTGACATTACGTTTGCTAGCTGTTCCCAGTTAGATAATGCTCTGACATTATTTAAGCTAGCTATCCCCAGTTAGATAATGGTCTGTGACATTACGTTAGCTAGCTATCCCCAGTTAGATAATGC
>NW_022262642.1:312500-342500 GCF_002021735.2 Oncorhynchus kisutch | reverse complement strand
TGACCCTGCTGTGGAACAACAAGGAGGCCTAACGAGGGGGTGTGGCCTAACGGGGTGAAGGTGAAGTGTTCCTGGAGCGGAAGGGCTAGCTCCTCCTCCAGGTCTTGAAGCTCCACCCCTGGACAGGTGTTTAGGACCGCCTCCACCACTTCCTGGTTCTCAGAGCGGGACAACGTGCAGGTGGAGTAGACGGCCACGCCCCCCGGACGCACCGCAGCCAGCGCAGATCTGGGGAACAGACAGGATGTGATGAGACAGGATGTGATGAGACAGATCAGTAGCAGCTGGAGGAGAGGGCTGTGGATTGATTTCAGGTTAAAGGTCAACATAGGCCTGGCCCAGGACTGTTTTTACACCCCCGGTATGTCTGTATGTAGACCAGGTGTGTCTGGATGTAGACCAGGTGTGTCTGTATGTAGGCCAGGTGTGTCTGTATGTAGGCCAGGTATGTCTGTATGTAGGCCAGGTGTGTCTGTATGTTTTATTTTACCTTTATTTATCCAGGTAGGCTAGTTGAGAACACCTTTATTTAACCAGGTAGGCTAGTTGAGAACACCTTTATTTAACCAGGTAGGCTAGTTGAGAACACCTTTATTTAACCAGGTAGGCTAGTTGAGAACACCTTTATTTAACCAGGTAGGCTAGTTGAGAACACCTTTATTTAACCAGGTAGGCTAGTTGAGAACACCTTTATTTAACCAGGTAGGCTAGTTGAGAACACCTTTATTTAACCAGGTAGGCTAGTTGAGAACACCTTTATTTAACCAGGTAGGCTAGTTGAGAACACCTTTATTTAACCAGGTAGGCTAGTTGAGAACAAGTTCTCATTTACAATTGCGACCTGGCCAAGATAAAGCAAAGCAGTTCGACAGATAAAACGACAGAGTTACACATGGAGTAAAAACAAACATACAGTCAATAATGCAGTATAAACAAGTCTATATACAATGTGAGCAAATGAGGTGAGAAGGGAGGTAAAGGCAAAAAAGGCCATGATGGCAAAGTAAATACAATATAGCAAGTAAAATACTGGAATGGTAGTTTTGCAATGGAAGAATGTGCAAAGTAGAAATAAAAAATAATGGGGTGCAAAGGAGCTAAATAAATAAATTAATTAAAATTAAATACAGTTGGGAAAGAGGTAGTTGTTTGGGCTAAATTATAGGTGGGCTATGTACAGGTGCAGTAATCTGTGAGCTGCTCTGACAGTTGGTGCTTAAAGCTAGTGAGGGAGATAAGTGTTTCCAGTTTCAGAGATTTTTGTAGTTCGTTCCAGTCATTGGCAGCAGAGAACTGGAAGGAGAGGCGGCCAAAGAAAGAATTGGTTTTGGGGGTGACTAGAGAGATATACCTGCTGGAGCGTGTACTACAGGTGGGAGATGCTATGGTGACCAGCGAGCTGAGATAAGGGGGGACTTTACCTAGCAGGGTCTTGTAGATGACATGGAGCCAGTGGGTTTGGCGACGAGTATGAAGCGAGGGCCAGCCAACGAGAGCGTACAGGTCGCAATGGTGGGTAGTATATGGGGCTTTGGTGATAAAACGGATTGCACTGTGATAGACTGCATCCAATTTGTTGAGTAGGGTATTGGAGGCTATTTTGTAAATGACATCGCCAAAGTCGAGGATTGGTAGGATGGTCAGTTTTACAAGGGTATGTTTGGCAGCATGAGTGAAGGATGCTTTGTTGCGAAATAGGAAGCCAATTCTAGATTTAACTTTGGATTGGAGATGTTTGATATGGGTCTGGAAGGAGAGTTTACAGTCTAACCAGACACCTAAGTATTTGTAGTTGTCCACGTATTCTAAGTCAGAGCCGTCCAGAGTAGTGATGTTGGACAGGCGGGTAGGTGCAGGTAGCGATCGGTTGAAGAGCATGCATTTAGTTTTACTTGTATTTAAGAGCAATTGGAGGCCACGGAAGGAGAGTTGTATGGCATTGAAGCTTGCCTGGAGGGTTGTTAACACAGTGTCCAAAGAAGGGCCGGAAGTATACAGAATGGTGTCGTCTGCGTAGAGGTGGATCAGGGACTCACCAGCAGCAAGAGCGACCTCATTGATGTATACAGAGAAGAGAGTCGGTCCAAGAATTGAACCCTGTGGCACCCCCATAGAGACTGCCAGAGGTCCGGACAGCAGACCCTCCGATTTGACACACTGAACTCGATCAGAGAAGTAGTTGGTGAACCAGGCGAGGCAATCATTTGAGAAACCAAGGCTGTCGAGTCTGCCGATGAGGATATGGTGATTGACAGAGTCGAAAGCCTTGGCCAGATCAATGAATACGGCTGCACAGTAATGTTTCTTATCGATGGCGGTTAAGATATCGTTTAGGACCTTGAGCGTGGCTGAGGTGCACCCATGACCAGCTCTGAAACCGGATTGCATAGCAGAGAAGGTATGGTGAGATTCGAAATGGTCGGTAATCTGTTTGTTGACTTGGCTTTCGAAGACCTTAGAAAGGCACGGTAGGATAGATATAGGTCTGTAGCAGTTTGGGTCAAGAGTGTCCCCCCCTTTGAAGAGGGGGATGACCGCAGCTGCTTTCCAATCTTTGGGAAAAGATGTAGGCCAGGTATGTCTGTATGTGGGCCAGGTATGTCTGTATGTGGGCCAGGTATGTCTGTATGTAGGCCAGGTATGTCTGTATGTAGGCCAGGTATGTCTGTATGTAGGCCAGGTATGTCTGTATGTAGGCCAGGTATGTCTGTATGTAGGCCAGGTATGTCTGTATGTAGGCCAGGTATGTCTGTTTGTAAGCCAGGTATGTCTGTATGTAGGCCAGGTATGTCTGTATGTAGGCCAGGTATGTCTGCATGTAGGCCAGGTATGTCTGTATGTAGGCCAGGTATGTCTGTATGTAGGCCAGGTATGTCTGTATGTAGGCCAGGTATGTCTGTATGTAGGCCAGGTATGTATATTTGTGGGCCAGGCATGTCTGTATGTAGGCCAGGTATGTATATTTGTGGGCCACGCATGTCTGTATATTGCCAAGCTGATTTCATAATTAAAGCATATACCTGAGCAGTTGTGTCTGTAGTGTGGGCAGCCTGGCCCTCTCCCTCAGCCTCACAGCTCCATGCTGCTCCCCTCCTGGACCAGAGAACAGCCAGCTACGATCATTAGAACATGGAGCATCCAGCAGAACCTGGGAGGGAGGGGGGGGGGGGGGGGAGGGAGGGGGAAGAGGGGGGGGAAGAGGGAGGAGGCGGGAAGAGGGAGGAGGGGGGAAGAGGGAGGAGGGGGGGGAAGTGGGAGGAGGGGGGAAGTGGGAGGAGGGGGGAAGTGGGAGGAGGGGGGAAGTGGGAGGAGGGGGGAAGTGGGAGGAGGGGGAAGTGGGAGGAGGGGGAGGAAGTGGGAGGAGGGGGAAGTGGGAGGAGGGGGGAGGAGGGGGAGGAAGTGGGAGGAGGGGGAAGTGGGAGGAGGGGGAGGAGCGGGAAGTGGGAGGAGGGGGAGGAGGGGGAGGAGGGAGGAAGGGGAAGGGAGGGAGGGAGGGGGAGAGAGAAGAGGGAGGGAGAGGGGAGAGGGAGAGAGAAAGACAATTAGAGAATTAATAGGTGGGGGGGGGGGGGTCAACAAAACCACTAAATCTAGAGATAGTAAATGAAACCAGCAGCAGGGAGGCATACGGCGGCGGCGGGGGGGGGGGGGGGGGGGGGCAGAGACAGACAGAGATACATGGTGAGACACTATTCAAATGGGGGGGGGCAGAGACAGACAGAGATACATGGTGAGACACTATTCAAATGGGGGGGGGCAGAGACAGACAGAGATACATGGTGAGACACTATTCAAATGGGGGGGGGCAGAGACAGACAGAGATACATGGTGAGGACACTATTCAAATGGGGGGGGGCAGAGACAGACAGAGATACATGGTGAGACACTATTCAAATGGGGGGGGGGCAGAGACAGACAGAGATACATGGTGAGACACTATTCAAATGGGGGGGGGCAGAGACAGACAGAGATACATGGTGAGGACACTATTCAAATGGGGGGGGCAGAGACAGACAGAGATACATGGGTGAGACACTATTCAAATGGGGGGGGGGAGCAGAGACAGACAGAGATACATGGTGAGACACTATTCAAATGGGGGAGGGCAGAGACAGACAGATATACATGGTGAGACACTATTCAAATGGGGGGGGGGGCAGAGACAGACAGAGATACATGGTGAGACACTATTCAAATGGGGGGGGGCAGAGCAGACAGAGATACATGGTGAGAGCACTATTCAAATGGGGGGGGGGGCAGAGACAGACAGAGATACATGGTGAGGACACTATTCAAATGGGGGGGGGGGGGGCAGAGACAGACAGAGATACATGGGTGAGACACTATTCAAATGGGGGGGGGCAGAGACAGACAGAGATACATGGTGAGACACTATTCAAATGGGGGGGGGCAGAGAGACAGAGATACATGGTGAGACACTATTCAAATGGCAGGGGGGGCAGAGACAGACAGAGATACATGGTGAGACACTATTCAAAAGGGGGGGGGGGGCAAGAGACAGACAGAGATACATGGTGAGACACTATTCAAATGGGGGGGGCAGAGACAGACAAGAGATACATGGTGAGAGCACTATTCAAATGGGGGGGGGGGGGGGGGGGCCAGAGACAGACAGAGATACATGGTGAGCACTATTCAAATGGGGGGGGCAGAGACTGACAGAGATACATGGTGAGACACTATTCAAATGGGGGGGGGGGGGACAGAGACAGACAGAGATACATGGTGAGACACTATTCAAATGGGGGGGGGGGGGGCAGAGGACAGACAGAGATACATGGTGAGACACTATTCAAATGGGGGGGGCAGAGACAGACAGAGATACATGGTGAGACACTATTCAAATGGGGGGGGGGGGGCAGAGACAGACAGAGATACATGGTGAGACACTATTCAAATGGGGGGGGGGTGGGGGGGGGCAGAGACAGACAGAGTACATGGTGAGACACTATTCAAATGGGGGGGGGGGCAGAGACAGACAGAGATACATGGTGAGACACTATTCAAATGGGGGGGGGGGGGCAGAGACAGACAGAGATACATGGTGAGACACTATTCAAATGACTAGTATTCTAATTTAATGAGGAACACTAATGACACAACACAGGAAAGATCCCCAGCCTCATGGTCTCTAGCCCCTAAATCCATTCACCCCTTTCTGTTTCAAGAGGAGAAAAGGAGAGAAAGAGGAGAGAACAGAGAGAGAGAACAGAGAAGGAGATAACAGAGGAGAGAGAACAGAGAGGAGAGAGGAGAGAACAGAGAGGAGAGGAGAGAGAGAGAGACAGAGAGGAGAGGAGGAGAGAACAGAGAGGAGAGAACAGAGGAGAGAACAGAGAGGAGAGGAGAGAGAACAGAGAGGAGAGGAGAGAGAACAGAGAGGAGAGGAGAGAGAACAGAGAGGAGAGAACAGAGGAGAGAACAGAGAGGAGAAAGAGAGAACAGAGAACAGAGGAGAGAGAACAGAGAGGAGAGAGAAAAGAGAGGAGAGAAGAGATAACAGAGGAGAGAACAGAGAGAGAAAAGAGAGGAGAGAGAAAAGAGAGGAGAGAAGAGATAACAGAGGAGAGAACAGAGGAGAGAGAAAAGAGAGGAGAGAAAAGAGAGAACAGAACAGAGCAACAGAAAGAGAAGAGAGAGAGAAGAGAACAGAGCAGAGAGAGGATGACTGTAACGTAGAGTCTCTGTGTGATGCTAAGTGACGTGTGATGCTAGCTGCTGAGGGGGGATGAGAAAGGATGTGGGCACCTCTCCTCCACAGGGCCTCTCCAGTCAGTGAGGACAGCGCTAATGAGTGCCACAGAGGAGAACAAGAGCTAATCCTATAGCCCTCTGTGGGAGAGGAGATAAGAGAGAGAGGCACGGCTGAGTGAGAGAAAGAGAGGCAGGGGGGAGAGAGGAAGAGAGGTAGGGGGGAGAGAGGAAGAGAGGCAGGGGGAGAGAGAAAGAAAGGCAGGGGGGAGAGAGAAATAAAGGCAGGGGGGAGAGAGGAAGAAAGGCAGGGGGGAGAGAGGAAGAAAGGCAGGGGGGAGAGAGGAAGAGAGGCAGGGGGAGAGAGAAAGAGAGGCAGGGGGGAGTGAAGAGAGGGGAGGGAGACAGAGCACACAAATAATTATACCTACCTCGGCATAAACATCAACACTGCAGTTAACCCACTGTTCCTAGACCAGTTAATCCCACTGTTCCTAGACCAGTTAACCCACTGTTCCTAGACCAGTTAACCCACTGTTCCTAGACCAGTTAACCCACTGTTCCTAGACCAGTTAACCCACTGTTCCTAGACCAGTTAACCCCACTGTTCCTAGACCAGTTAACCCCACTGTTCCTAGACCAGTTAACCCCACTGTTCCTAGACCAGTTAACCCCACTGTTCCTAGACCAGTTAACCCCACTGTTCCTAAACCAGTTAACCCCACTGTTCCTAAACCAGTTAACCCCACTGTTCCTAGACCAGTTAACCCCACTGTTCCTAGACCAGTTAACCCACTGTTCCTAGACCAGTTAACCCACTGTTCCTAGACCAGTTAACCCACTGTTCCTAGACCAGTAACCCACTGTTCCTAGACCAGTTAACCCACTGTTCCTAGACCAGTTAACCCACTGTTCCTAGAACCGGTTACCCCACTGTTCCTAGACCGGTTAACCCACTGTTCCTAGACCGGTTAACCCACTGTTCCTAGACCGGTTAACCCACTGTCCTAGGCCAGTTAACCCACTGTTCCTAGACCAGTTAACCACTGTTCCTAGACCAGTTAACCCACTGTTCCTAAAACCAGTTAACCCACTGTTCCTTAAACCAGTTAACCCCCACTGTTCCTAACCAGTTAACCCACTGTTTTCAGTTAACCCACGTACTAGACCAGTTAACCCCACTTTCTAGACCCCAGTAACCCACTCGTTCCTAGACCAGTTAACCCACTAGACCAGTTAACCACTGTTCCTAGACCAGAGTTAACCCACTAGACCAGTTAACCCACTGTTCCTAGACCAGTTAACCCCACTGTTCCTAGACCAGTTAACCCACTGTTCCTAGACCAGTTAACCCACTAGACCAGTTAACCCACTGTTCCTAGACCAGTTAACCCACTGTTCCTAAACCAGTTAACCCACTGTTCCTAAACCAGTTAACCCACTGTTCCTAGACCAGTTAACCCACTGTTCCTAGACCAGTTAAACCCACTAGACCAGTTAACCCACTTTCCTAGACCAGTTAACCCACTAGACCAGTTAACCCACTGTCCTAGACCAGTAACCCACTGTTCCTTAGACCAGTTAACCCCACTGTTCCTAGACCAGTTAACCCACTAGACCAGTTAACCCACTGCTTCCTAGACCAGTAACCCCACTAGACCAGTTAACCCACTGTTTCCTAGGACCAAGTTAACCCACTGTTCCTAGACCAGTTAACCCCACTGTTCCTAGACCAGTTAACCCACTAGACCAGTTAACCCACTGTTCCTAGACCAGTTAACCCACTAGCCCAGTTAACCCACTGTTCCTAGACCAGTTAACCCACTAGACCAGTTAACCCACTGTTCCTAGACCAGTTAACCCACTAGACCAGTTAACCCACTGTTCCTAGACCAGTTAACCCACTAGACCAGTTAACCCCACTGTTCCTAGACCAGTTAACCCACTAGACCAGTTAACCCACTGTTCCTAGGCCAGTTAACCCACTGTTCCTAGACCAGTTAACCACCTGTTCCTAGACCAGTTAACCCACTGTTCCTAGACCAGTTAACCCACTGTTTCCTAGACCAGTTAACCCCACTGTTCCTAGACCAGTTAACCCCACTGTTCCTAGACCAGTTAACCCACTGTTCCTAGACCAGTTAACCCACTGTTCCTAGACCAGTTAACCCACTGTTCCTAGACCAGTTAACCCACTGTTCCTAGGCCAGTTAACCCACTGTTCCTAGACCAGTTAACCCACTGTTCCTAGACCAGTTAACCCACTAGACCAGTTAACCCACTGTTCCTAGACCAGTTAACCCACTAGACCAGTTAACCCCACTGTTCCTAGACCAGTTAACCCACTAGACCAGTTAACCCACTGTTCCTAGGCCAGTTAACCCACTGTTCCTAGACCAGTTAACCCACTGTTCCTAGACCAGTTAACCCACTGTTCCTGACCAGTTAACCCCCACTGTTCCATGACCAGTTAACCCCACTGTTTCCATAGGACCAGTTTTACCCCACACTGTTTCCTAGACCATGTTAACCCACTGTTCCTAGGACAGTTAACCCACTGTTCCGAGACCAGTTAACCCACTGTTCCTAGACAGTTAACCCACTGCTCCTAGACCCAGTTAACCCACCTTACGACCGTAGTTAACACACTGTTCATAGACCAGTTAACCACTAAGACCAGTTAACCACACTGTTCCTCGACCAGTTAACCACTGTTCCTAGACAGTTAACCACTAGACCAGTTATACCCACTGTTCCTAGACCAGTTAACCCACTAGACCAGTTAACCCCCCCAGTTCCTAGACCAGGTAACCCACTATGACCAGTTAACCCACTGTTTCCTAGACCAGTTACCCACTAGACCAGTTTAACCCACTGTTCTAGACCAGTTAACCCACTAGACCAGTTAACCTCAACTGTTCCTAGACCAGTGTTAACCCACTAGACCAGTAACCCCTGTCCTAGACCAGTTAACCCCACTAGACCAGTTAACCCACTGTTCCTAGACAGTTAACCCACTGTCAGACAAGTTAACCCACTTGTCCTAGACCAGTTAACCCACTGTTCCTAGACCAGTTAACCCACTGTTCCTAGACCAGTTAACACCCCTAGACCAGTTAACACCCACTGTTCCTAGACCAGTTAACCCACTGTTCCCTAGACCAGTTTAACCCACTGTTCCTAGACCAGTTAATCCCACTGTTCCTAGACAAGTTAATCCCACTGTTCCTAGACCAGTTAACCCACTGTTCCTAGACCAGTTAACCCTGTTCCTAGACCAGTTACCCCTGTTCCTAGACCAGTTTAACCCACTGTTCCTAGACCAGTTAACCCACTGTTTCCTAGCACCAGTTAACCCCACTGTGTCCTAGACCAGTTAACCCACTGTTCCTAGACCAGTAACCACTGTTCCTAGACCAGTTAACCCAATGTTCTAGACCAGTTTCAACCCACGTTCCTAGACCAGTTAACCCCTGTTCCTAAACCAGTTAACCCACTGTTCCTAAACCAGTTAACCCACTGTTCCTAGACCAGTTAACCCCCACTGTGTGCCTAGACCAGTTAACCCACTGTTCCTAGACCAGTTGTAACACCCACTAGACCAGTGTTAACCCCTGTTGCCTAGACCAAGTTACCAACTAGACCAGTTAACCCACTGTGTCCCTAGGACCAGTTTACCCCCACTGTTCCTAGACCAGTTAACCCCACTGTTCCTAGACCAGTTCACCCACTAGACCAGTACCCACTGTTCCGAGACCAGTTAAACCACTGTTCCTAAACCAACCAAGGTGTTAACACCACTGTTCCTAAACCAGTAACCCACTGTTCCTAGACCAGTCACCCACTGTTCCTAGGACCAGTTAAACCACACTAGACCAGTTAACCCACTGTTCCTAGACCAGTTGAACCCACTAGACCAGTTAACCCACTGTTCCCTAATCCTAGACCAGTTAACACCACTGTTCCTAGACCAGGTACCCCACTGTTCCTAGAACTAGGTTACCCCTACAGACCAGTTAACCCACTGTTCCTAGACCAGTTAACCCACTAGACCAGTTAACCCACTGTTCCTAGACAGTTAACCCACTGTTCCTAGACCAGTTAACCCCACTGTTCCTAGACCAGTTAACCCACTAGACCAGTTAACCCACTGTTCCTAGACCAGTTAACCCCACTAGACCAGTTAACCCACTGTTCCTAGACCAGTTAACCCACTAGACCAGTTAACCCACTGTTCTAGACCAGTTAACCCACTAGACCAGTTAACCCACTGTTCCTAGACAGTTAACCCACTAGACCAGTTAACCCCACTGTTCCTAGACCAGTTAAACCACTAGACCAGTTAACCCACTGTTCCTAGGCCAGTTAACCCACTGTTCCTAGACCAGTTAACCCACTGTTCCTAGACCAGTTAACCCACTGTTCCCTAGACCAGTTAACCCACTGTTCCTAGACCAGTTAACCCCACTGTTCCTAGACCAGTTAACCCACTGTTCCTAGACCAGTTAACCCACTGTTCCTAGACCAGTTAACCCACTGTTCCTAGACCAGTAAACCCCACTGCTCCTAGACCAGTTAACCCACTAGACCAGTTAACCCACTGTTCCTAGACCAGTTAACCCACTAGACCAGTTAACCCACTGTTCCTAGACCAGTTAACCCACTGTTCCTAGACCAGTTAACCCACTAGACCAGTTAACCCACTGTTCCTAGACCAGTTAACCCACTAGACCAGTTAACCCACTGTTCCTAGACCAGTTAACCCACTAGACCAGTTAACCCACTGTTCTAGACCAGTTAACCCACTAGACCAGTTAACCCACTGTTCCTAGACCCAGTTAACCCACTAGACCAGTTAACCCACTGTTCCATTAGACCAGTTAACCCACTGTTCCTAGACCAGTTAACCCACTGTTCCTAGACCAGTTAACCCACTGGTTCCTTAGACCAGTTAACCCACTGTTCCTAGACCAGTAAACCCACTGCCTCCTAGACCAGTAACCCACTAGACCAGTTAACCCACTGTTCCTAGACCAGTTAACCCACTAGACCAGTTAACCCACTGTTCCTAGACCAGTTAACCCACTGTTCCTAGACCAGTTAACCCACTAGACCAGTTAACCCACTGTTCCTAGACCAGTTAACCCACTAGACCAGTTAACCCACTGTTCCTAGACCAGTTAACCCACTAGACCAGTTAACCCACTGTTCCTAGACCAGTTAACCCACTAGACCAGTAACCCACTGTTCCTAGACCAGTTAACCCACTAGACCAGTTAACCCACTGTTCCTAGACCAGTTAACCCACTGTTCCTAGACCAGTTAACCCACTGTTCCTAGACCAGTTAACCCACTGTTCCTAGACCAGTTAACCCACTGTTCCTAGACCAGTTAACCCACTGTTCCTAGACCAGTTAACCCACTGTTCCTAGACCAGTTAACCCACTGTTCCTAGACCAGTTAACCCACTGTTCCTAGACCAGTTAACCCACTGTTCCTAGACCAGTTAACCCACTGTTCCTAGACCAGTTAACCCACTGTTCTAGACCAGTTAACCACGTTTCCTAGACCAGTTAAACCCACTGTTCCTAGACCAGTTAACCCACTGTTCCTAGACCAGTTAACCCCACTGTTCCTAGACCAGTTAACCCCACTGTTCCTAGACCAGTTAACCCCACTGTTTCTAGACCAGTTAACCCCACTGTTCCTAGACCAGTAACCCACTGTTCCTAGACCAGTTAACCCACTAGACCAGTTAACCCACTGTTCCTAGACCAGTTAACCCACTGTTCCTAGGCCAGTTAACCCATCGAAAGAACTTGAAAACTCAACCTCCCAATTAGGATCTGACAAAAATGATTTTCCTTCTGTGGTTGTGAAATCTGGAGTCCACTCACTAACCAAAATGGGACAAAACCCCCCAATCTATTGTACACAGAGACAAACATGGCATCCAGGGGATCATGTGACTCTGAGGAAGTAGATAAAAGACCCCCCTGTCAACCTGTACACAGAGACAAACATGGCATCCAGGGGATCATGTGACTCTGAGGAAGTAGATAAAAGACCCCCCTGTCAACCTGTACACAGAGACAAACATGGCATCCAGGGGATCATGTGACTCTGAGGAAGTAGATAAAAGACCCCCCTGTCAACCTGTACACAGAGACAAACATGGCATCCAGGGGATCATGTGACTCTGAGGAAGTAGATAAAAGACCCCCCTGTCAACCTGTACACAGAGACAAACATGGCATCCAGGGGATCATGTGACTCTGAGGAAGTAGATAAAAGACCCCCCTGTCAACCCGTACACAGAGACCAGGGTCTGTAGTGACGCCTCTAGCACGGAGATGCAGTGCCTTAGACCACCATGGAGTTTTTAACTTTTAACTGATTTTCTGTTAATCAGTCACATGCAGATATTTGATTGGCAGGATACAGCCTGAAGTGTGCATCAGTGTGTAGGTCCATGCACGTGTGTGTGTGTGTGTGTGCGGAGTTGGTCTATAAAAAATATATATATATATAATAGTAGTATAGTAATAAAATATATATATATATAAATTATTTTGCAAACAAAGATAAATGGTTCCCGTTATGTGTGAGTCCGCTACTGTATTCATACTGGCATATTGTCCTTCAACAGGAAACGCTCAGAATAGCTGCAGTGTGTCTTTCCTGCTGTTAGGTTATATTCAGGCATTTCTCTACACCTGCAACAACACCTGCTAAACGCAGTATGTGACCAAATAAACAGGGTTTGATTTGATGACCGTTCAGAGGAACAAGAGCGCCCCCTGCTGGAACTGCAGGTTGGAGACGCTCACTTCAGAGAAATTAAAAACGGTTAACATGGCTCTTCCTCAGTCCACAACTCCTTGCAGCCTGTCTCCTAGCCCCCTTCTTAAAACCCATTGGAGAAACCAGTCTGAAGGGAGGGAGCATCTCCTATATATACGGATGGGAAGGAAGCAGGTAAGGAGATAGGATGCACTGAGATGGAGCCCTTGTGTCTTGAACGCAGGATGAAAAAAAAAACATGTCCGTTTTCTTCCCTCACCTTGTCATACATTCCGGCTTCACTCTGCCCAAAGATCCGTCCATCCTGATTGGACACGGGTGACAGTGCTGCTCAGCGATTGGGGGATGAAGGATTCCAGGGTTTTGGCCAGCCAATCACGTCGGTGTGGGTCCATTTCATTACAACACAACGGAGCTGGAACACAACGACAGAAGACTGACTGAAGTTATCAATACAACGGTGTTAACCAGTCAGGGGGGGGGGTGGAACAGCCCATGAATGAGTTTAACAGGACCTGGGTTAGCAGTCAGGGGGGGTGGAACAGCCCATGAATGAGTTTAACAGGACCTGGGTTAGCAGTCAGGGGGGGTGGAACAGCCCATTAATGAGTTTAACAGGACCTGGGTTAGCAGTCCTACCCTTAAGGGGTTAGCCCCTACACCCTTAGCCCCTACACCCTTAGCCCCTACACCCTAATTAGCCCCCTTACACCCTAATTAGCCCCTTTAGCACCTACACCCTAACCCCTTATCCCCTACACCCTAACCCCTTATCCCTTACACCCTAACCCCTTATCCCCTACACCCTAACCCCTTATCCCCTACACCCTAACCCCTTATCCCCTACACCCTTATCCCCTACACCCTAACCCCCTACACCCTAACCCCCTACACCCTAACCCCCTACACCCTTAGCCCCTACCCCCTAACAGTGTAATGCTCCTGACCTGGGTCAGCAGTCTGTAGTATAGCCAAGGCCTTCCCTCCAGGAGCCGAGCAGAGATCCAGGACCCTGTCCCCCTCCTCTACCCCCAGGGCTAAGACAGGCAGCAGGGAGGCAGCATTCATCAGGTAGTAGGGTTTCAACTGGCCCTGGCGGTGAGGAGGAGAGGGGTAACGCACTGGGGAGGGGTGGATGAAACACTGCAGGGAGGGAGGAGGACCGGGGTGAGGGATGGAGCTGGGCTGGGTGGGAGAGGTAGGGTGAGGGCTGGGGTGAGGGATGGAGCTAGGCTGGGTGGGAGAGGTAGGGTGAGGGCTGGGGTGAGAGATGGAGCTAGGCTGGGTGGGAGAGGTAGGGTGAGGCTGGGGGAGAGAGGAGTTAAGAGGCAGGTCTGTGTGGGGCAGTAGGCTGACGAAGCCTTGCCCTTGGAGGCGTTGTTTGACCTCTGACACCGCAGCAAAACGGTTGAGCATCACTCCATACTGCCAGCACCCAGGGTTCAACAACACAGCCCTGTAGGAGACAGGAGAAGAGGTTGAGCATCACTCCATACTGCCAGCACCCAGGGTTCAACAACACAGCCCTGTAGGAGACAGGAGGAGAGGAGAAGAGGTTGAGCATCACTCCATACTGCCAGCACCCAGGGTTCAACAACACAGCCCTGTAGGAGACAGGAGGAGAGGAGAAGAGGTTGAGCATCACTCCATACTGCCAGCACCCAGGGTTCAACAACACAGCCCTGTAGGAGACAGGAGGAGAGGAGAAGAGGTTGAGCATCACTCCATACTGCCAGCACCCAGGGTTCAACAACACAGCCCTGTAGGAGACAGGAGGAGAGGAGAAGAGGTTGAGGATCACTCCATACCCAGGGTTCAACAACACCTTTCTCTTTGTCAGGGAGATGACCAAGAACCCGATGGTCACTCTAGCAGAGCTCCAGAGTTCCTCTGTGGAGATGGGAGAACCTTCCAGAAGGACAACCATCTCTGCAGCACTCCACCAATCAGGCCTTTATGGTAGAGTGGCCAGACGGAAGCCACTCGTCAGTAAAAGGCACATGACAGCTCGCTTGGAGTTTTCTAAAGACTCTCAAACAAGATTCCCTGGTTTGATGAAATCAAGATTGGTTTCTTTGGTCTGAATGCCAAGCGTGCCAAGTCTGGAGGAAACCTGGCGCCATCCCTGCGGTGAAGCATGGTGGTGGCAGCATCATGCTGTGTGGATGTTTTTCAGCGGCAGGGACTGGGAGACTAGTCAGGATCGAGGCAAAGATGAACAGAGTAAAGTACAGAGAGATCCTTGTGTGTAGATTGATGAGCCATTTTAGAATAAGGCTGTAACATAACAAAATGTGTGTGTGTGGGGGGGGTGAATGTGGTCTGAATACTTCCAGAATGCACTGCACAACTTTAGACCAGGACCTATGGGCAATACGGTGCCACTTGGGAAACAAGACTACAACAGAGTTCCCATCCGATTTAAGTTCAGAGTAATACAACGATTTATAATGTAGTTATTGGCACGTAATGCTGCATAGACTGTATAAAAGGACGAGGTGAACGCGTACATACCTTGCAGACGGCCATAGGGGGCCAAGTTCCTGACCGTACTGTTGGTCAAAACGGTCCAATACGACTTTACACACCCGTTTCTGTTTCTCGGGTCGGGAAGGAACCTGTGAGTTTGAGGAACACGTCTAGATTCAAAACAGGAGGACGGCTGATGAGTGTGTGCGTGTGTGTAACTAAAAGTATAACTAATCTAATCATTTATTTGATCAAATAACCAACAGTGAATTTTGTCCTGGTTAATAGCAGAAATAAATAACCCACAAACGTATCGTCTGCTGGTCCTATACGTGTATGAACCAACCTTACCCGTTCGGTCGGAACAGTTCGCTCCTCTCTCGACAGGTCCTGTCCACGGTCGGAACCGATTACGGAGTTGCACGACAGTAATCTCAGACATTTCGACGACTGAGACCGTCTCCACTGTAGAATAATTAACTCTCCCGAGACTAAACGTCTAAACATTTCATAAATAAATCCGAATTAAATCAATTTAAGCAAACGGTTGACTAACTGACTGACATTTCATTAATGTTTTACTTTAGACGTGTCCGTCTCTTATAATTTACCCCCTTCTCCTTGGCTATTTTAAACTCAGTTCCCCTCCCTAACATCAAGCAAAATTGAGACCCACAGATTTTGGAATAGATACGGGTGCAAATCATATACACCTACTCATTAGAGTTTCTTTATTTTGACTCTTTTCTTCACTGTAGAATAATAGTGAAGACATCAGAACTATGAAATAACACATATGGAATCCTGTAGTTACCAAACAAAAAGTGTTAAATAAAAAAAAATATTGTATATTTGAGATTCTTCAAAGTAGCCACCCTTTGCCTTGATGACAGCTTTGCACACTCTTGGCATTCTCTCAACCAGCTTCACCTGGAATGCTTTTTCAACAGTCTTGAAGGAGTTCCCACACATGCTGAGCACTTGTTGGCTGCTTTTCCTTCACTCTGCGAGCCAACTCATCCCAAACCATCTCAAATTGGGTTGAAGCCGGGTAATTGTGGAGGACAAAAGAGTTTGGAATAGAGACAAGGGTACAAATCATATACGCATTTATTAGCATTTTATAACAAAAATTTACAAGGTAGAAAATGTGACTGAAATCCCAAGAATGTAGCTGTGTGACTAAAGTAACATGTTATGGAAATGTACAAGATACATTCACATGGTAAGGTGATACAGGACATGACTGACCCCCTGACCCGTTCACATGGTAAGGTGATACAGGACATGACTGACCCCCTGACCCCGTTCACATGGTAAGGTGATACAGGACATGACTGACCCCCTGACCCCGTTCACATGGTAAGGTGATACAGGACAAGACTGACCCCCTGACCCCGTTCACATGGTAAGGTGATACAGGACATGACTGACCCCTGACCCCGTTCACATGGTAAGGTGATACAGGACAAGACTGACCCCCTGACCCCGTTCACATGGTAAGGTGATACAGGACAAGACTGACCCCGTGACCCCGTTCACATGGTAAGGTGTGGCCTACAGTCAAACAATAAAATGACTTGATACATCTAGTGTAGAAATGGGGTCAGTCTCTATGCAGAGTAGAAACGGGGTCAGTCTCTATGCAGTGTAGAAACGGGGTCAGTCTCGATGCAGAGTAGAAACGGAGTCAGTCTCGATGCAGAGTAGAAACGGGGTCAGTCTATGCAGAGTAGAAACGGGGTCAGTCTCTATGCAGAGTAGAAACGGGGTCAGTCGCTATGCAGAGTAGAAACGGGGTCAGTCTCTATGCAGAGTAGAAACGGGGTCAGTCGCTATGCAGAGTAGAAACGGGGTCAGTCTCTATGCAGAGTAGAAACGGGGTCAGTCGCTATGCAGAGTAGAAACGGGGTCAGTCGCTATGCAGAGTAGAAACGGGGTCAGTCGCTATGCAGAGTAGAAACGGGGTCAGTCGCTATGCAGAGTAGAAACGGGGTCAGTCTCTATGCAGAGTAGAAACGGGGTCAGTCTTGATGCAGAGTAGAAACGGGGTCGGTCTCTATGCAGAGTAGAAATGGGGTTAGTCTATGCAGAGTAGAAACGGGGTCAGTCTCTATGCAGAGTAGAAACGGGGTCAGTCTCTGGACCAGAGTAGAAACGGGGTCAGTCTCGATGCAGAGTAGAAACGGGGTCAGTATCTGGACCAGAGTAGAAACGGGGTCAGTCTTTGGACCAGAGTAGAAATGGGGTCAGTCTCTATGCAGAGTAGAAACAGGGTCAGTCTCGATGCAGAGTAGAAATGGGGTCAGTCTCTATGCAGAGTAGAAACAGGGTCAGTCTCTATGCAGTTTAGAAACGGGGTCAGTCTCTATGCAGAGTAGAAACGGGGTCAGTCTCTGGACCAGAGCTTAGAGGTAATATATATTTACAGGTATAAAGCCAGGTGAATGAACTATGATGTACCAGTTCATATACAACAGCATTACAGTACCAAAAATGGTCAAAATATCATTCAAGTGTGTAGAGTACAGTAGGTAGTGAATATACCAGACTGTAGAGTACAGTATGTAGTGAATATACCAGACTGTAGAGTACAGTAGGTAGTGAATATACCAGACTGTAGAGTACAGTAGGTAGTGAATATACCAGACTGTAGAGTACAGTAGGTAGTGAATATACCAGACTGTAGAGTACAGTAGGTAGTGAATATACCAGACTGTAGAGTACAGTAGGTAGTGAATATACCAGACTGTAGAGTACAGTATGTAGTGAATATACCAGACTGTAGAGTACAGTATGTAGTGAATATACCAGACTGTAGAGTACAGTATGTAGTGAATATACCAGACTGTAGAGTACAGTAGGTAGTGAATATACCAGACTGTAGAGTACAGTAGGTAGTGAATATACCAGACTGTAGAGTACAGTAGGTAGTGAATATACCAGACTGTAGAGTACAGTATGTAGTGAATATACCAGACTGTAGAGTACAGTATGTAGTGAATATACCAGACTGTAGAGTACAGTATGTAGTGAATATACCAGACTGTAGAGTACAGTATGTAGTGAATATACCAGACTGTAGAGTACAGTATGTAGTGAATATACCAGACTGTAGAGTAGTGAATATACCAGACTGTAGAGTAGTGAATATACCAGACTGTAGAGTACAGTATGTAGTGAATATAACAGACGGAATAAGGTGGACAGGTTGAGGATGTTTTAGTCAGATTAAAACAGGGACTAAACAATAAGGTGGACAGGTTGAGGATGTTTTAGTCAGATTAAAACAGGGACTAAACAATAAGGTGGACAGGTTGAGGATGTTTTAGTCAGATTAAAACAGGGACTAGGAATAAGGTGGACAGGTTGAGGATGTTTTAGTCAGATTAAAACAGGGACTAGGAATAAGGTGGACAGGTTGAGGATGTTTTAGTCAGATTAAAACAGGGACTAGGAATAAGGTGGACAGGTTGAGGATGTTTTAGTCAGATTAAAACAGGGACTAGGAATAAGGTGGACAGGTTGAGGATGTTTTAGTCAGATTAAAACAGGGACTAGGAATAAGGTGGACAGGTTGAGGATGTTTTAGTCAGATTAAAACAGGGACTAGGAATAAGGTGGACAGGTTGAGGATGTTTTAGTCAGATTAAAACAGGGACTAGGAATAAGGTGGACAGGTTGAGGATGTTTTAGTCAGATTAAAACAGGGACTAGGAATAAGGTGGACAGGTTGAGGATGTTTTAGTCAGATTAAAACAGGGACTAGGAATAAGGTGGACAGGTTGAGGATGTTTTAGTCAGATTAAAACAGGGACTAGGAATAAGGTGGACAGGTTGAGGATGTTTTAGTCAGATTAAAACAGGGACTAGGAATAAGGTGGACAGGTTGAGGATGTTTTAGTCAGATTAAAACAGGGACTAGGAATAAGGTGGACAGGTTGAGGATGTTTTAGTCAGATTAAAACAGGGACTAGGAATAAGGTGGACAGGTTGAGGATGTTTTAGTCAGATTAAAACAGGGACTAGGAATAAGGTGGACAGGTTGAGGATGTTTTAGTCAGATTAAAAACAGGATGAGACCAACGAAATAACTGCAATGCAAAGTTATATACACACACACCGAGTATACTAAACATTAGTAACACCGTAATATTGAGTTGTACTCCCCCTTCCCCCTCCCGATCAGAACAGCCTCGATTGGTCGGGACTTCACAAGGTGTGGAAAGTGTTCCACAGGGACGCTGGCCCCATGTTGACTCCAATACTGTTCTCACAGTTGTGTCATAATTAGCTGGATGTCGTTTGGATGGTGGACCATTCTTGATACACACGGGAAACTGTTTAGCATTTAAAAAACAGCATCTTTGCAGTTCTTGACACAAACGGGTGCAACTGGCTCTTACTACCATCCCCTGTTAAAAAAAGACAATTAAAATCTTCTTGTCTTGTAACATTCGCAATCCATGTCGCCAATTGTCTCAAGGCTTGAAAATCCTTCTTTAAACCTGTCTCCTCCCCTCTTCATCTACACTGATTGAAGTGGATTTAACACGAGACATCAATAAGGGATCACCTGGTCAGTCTGTGTCACGGAAAGAATAGGTGTTCTTAATGTTCTGCATACTCAATGTGTTTGTGTATATATACACACGCACACTACATGACCAAAAGTATGTGGACACCTGCTCATCAAACATCTTATTCCAAAACCATGGGCATTAATATGGAGTTGGACCCCCCTTTGCTGCTATAACAGCCTCCACTCTTCTGGGAAGTCATTAATATGGAGTTGGTCCCCTCCTTTGCTGCTATAACAGCCTCCTCTCTTCTGGGAAGTCATTAATATGGAGTTGGACCCCCCTTTGCTGCTATAACAGCCTCCTCTCTTCTGTGAAGGCTTTCCACTAGATGTTGGAACATTGCTGCAGGGGGACTTGCTTCCATTCAGCCACAAGATCATTAGTGAGGTCAGGCACTGATGTTGGGCGATAAGGCCTGGCTCACAGTCGGCGTTCCAATTCATTGTCATGCTGAAACAGGAAAGGGCCTTCCCCAAACTGTTGCCACAAAGTTGGAAGCAATGAATCGTCTAGAATGTCATTGTATGCTGTAGCGTTAAGATTTCCCTTCACTGGAACTAAGGGGCCAAAACCATTATTCCTCCTCCACCAAACTTTACAGTTGGCACTATGCATTGGGACAGGTAGGGTTCTCCTGGCATCTGCCAAACCCAGATTCGTCCTTTGGACTGCCAGTGTGATTCATCCCTCCAGAGAACGTGTTTCCACTGCTCCAGAGTCCAATGGCGGCGAGCTTTACACCACTCCAGCCAACGCTTGGCATCGCGCATGGTGATCTTAGGCTTGTGTGCTGCTGCTCGGCCATGGAAACCCATTTCATGAACCGAGGACAGACGATTTTTACATTCTTCAGCACTCAGCAGTCCCATTCTGTGAGCTTGTGTGGCCTACCACTTCGCGGCTGAGCCGTTGTTGCTCCTAGACGTTTTCCACTTCACAATAACAGCACTTACAGTTGACCCGGGGCAGCTCTAACGGGGCAGAAATCTGACAAACTGACTTGTTGGAAAGGTGGCATCCTATGAAGGTGCCACGTTGAAAGTCACTGAGCTCTTCAGGAAGGTCATTCTACTACCAATGTTTGTCTATGGAGATTGCATGGCTGTGTGCTCGATTTAATACACCTGTCAGCAACGAGTTTTGGTGAAATAGCCGAATCCACTCATTTGAATGGGTGTCCACATACTTGTGTATGTGTGTGTGAGATATATATATATATATATGTGTGTGTGATATACACATTCGTACATATAAATACAACTATCCATAAAGTCCATATCAATATGCATTTATTTCTCAGTCTGTGTTTAACACAATGCTGTGTTCTTCAACATGGTCCTATTCATTAGGACACGTCGTACTAAAACGTTTTGCAACACACAACGGAAACAAGCGTTTTACCATCGGTCACTTTCCCTGTTTGTTTGTTTGGTGCTTAATGAATATGACTCGGTCTCTCTCTCCAGGGCCCACCTAGTCATCCCCACCCAGTCTCTCTCCAGGGCCCACCCAGTCTCTCTCCAGGGCCCACCTAGTCATCCTCCCTCTCTCCAGGGCCCACCCAGTCATCCCCACCCAGTCTCTCTCCAGGGCCCACCCAGTCTCTCTCCAGGGCCCACCTAGTCATCCCCACCCAGTCTCTCTCCAGGGCCCACCCAGTCTCTCTCCAGGGCTCACCCAGTCATCCCCACCCAGTCTCTCTCCAGGGCCCACCCAGTCTCTCTCCAGGGCCCACCTAGTCATCCTCTGTCTGTCTCCAGGGCCCACCTAGTCATCCCCACCCAGTCTCTCTCCAGGGCCCACCCAGTCTCTCTCTCAGGGCCCACCCAGTCTCTCTCTCAGGGCCCACCCAGTCTCTCTCTCAGGGCCCACCCAGTCATCCCCACCCAGTCTCTCTCTCAGGGCCCACCCAGTCTCTCTCTCAGGGCCCACCCAGTCATCCTCCCTCTCTCTCCAGTCATCCCCACCCAGTCTTTCTCTCAGGGCCCACCCAGTCATCCACACCCAGTCTCTCTCTCAGGGCCCACCCAGTCTCTCTCTCAGGGCCCACCCAGTCATCCCCACCCAGTCTCTCTCCAGGGCCCACCCAGTCATCCTCCGTCTCTCTCCAGGGCCCACCCAGTCATCCCCACCCAGTCTCTCTCCAGGGCCCACCTAGTCATCCCCACCCAGTCTCTCTCCAGGGCCCACCCAGTCATCCTCCCTCTCTCTCCAGGGCCCACCCAGTCATCCCCACCCAGTCTCTCTCTCCAGGGCCCACCCAGGCACCCTCCCTCTCTCTCCAGGGCCCACCCAGTCACCCTCCCTCTCTCTCCAGGGCCCACCCAGTCACCCTCCCTCTCTCTCCAGGGCCCACCCAGTCACCCTCCCTCTCTCTCCAGGGCCCACCCAGTCATCCTCCCTCTTTCTCCAGGGCCCACCCAGTCACCCTCCCTCTCTCTCCAGGGCCCACCCAGTCTCTCTCCAGGGTTGGACAGTCCGCTCCACCATCGTAGTCCTGTGAGCTCGGGGCCGACGTTGGCGGTAGTTCATTGGTCTTGGGAGCATCATCTCGGCTGGTGGTGGAGTCTGTAGACCTCTACACAGCACGTACTTTGAAAAGAAACCAAAGAAACTGTCATTTTTTTTGGGGGGGGGGGGTTTGAATTAAAGGTGGGGCTTGGGGATGGATAAACCAATCAGGTAAGGAAGGAGGAGCCTGGGTGGAGGGGAGGGGCTAGGATATGACATCATGAGTGTCGCTGTTAGGTTGTTGTTGACGGTTGGCCACGGGAGGGAGGGGCTTGCCGAAGAACTCTGAAAGAGAGTGAGGAGGAGGAATGGAGGAAGAGAGAGGAGGAGGAAGAGGAGGAGGAAGAGGAGACAGGATTAAATTAGCTACATCTATATAAGGCTGGGTACTGGTAGCTGAAATAAAAAAACACAGCGTATCAGAAATGTGTTCTGACAACTTCCTGTACAATATTTTAACTCGGTCAACTATATACAGCACACACATCAAGATGACCTGAACCACGTAACAGACACCGACTAAAGGGACAGGATACAGGTGGCATGTAGGATGTTCGTAGGATCAACAGAGAGATTTCATCCAACTTCCATCAGACAGAGAAGACAGACTCTTACAATATGTTTTCAGAGGAAATGGGGTCAGTGTTTAACATGCTCTGTAGACAGAGAGGAAATGGGGTCAGTGTTTAACATGCTCTGTAGACAGAGAGGAAATGGGGTCAGTGTTTAACATGCTCTGTAGACATACAGGGGAAATGGGGTCAGTGTTTAACATGCTCTGTAGACAGAGAGGAAATGGGGTCAGTGTCTAACATGCTCTGTAGACAGAGAGGAAATGGGGTCAGTGTTTAACATGCTCTGTAGACAGAGAGGAAATGGGGTCAGTGTTTAACATGCTCTATAGACAGAGAGGAAATGGGGTCAGTGTTTAACATGCTCTATAGACAGAGAGGAAATGGGGTCAGTGTTTAACATGCTCTGTAGACAGAGAGGAAATGGGGTCAGTGTTTAACATGCTCTATAGACAGAGAGGAAATGGGGTCAGTGTTTAACATGCACTGTAGACAGAGAGGAGATGGGGTCAGTGTCTAACATGCTCTGTAGACAGAGAGGAAATGGGGTCAGTGTCTAACATGCTCTGTAGACAGAGAGGAAATGGGGTCAGTGTTTAACATGCTCTGTAGACAGAGAGGAAATGGGGTCAGTGTTTAACATGCTCTGTAGACAGAGAGGAAATGGGGTCAGTGTTTAACATGCTCTGTAGACAGAGAGGAAATGGGGTCAGTGTTTAACATGCTCTGTAGACAGAGAGGAAATGGGGTCAGTGTTTAACATGCTCTGTAGACAGAGAGGAAATGGGGTCAGTGTTTAACATGCTCTGTAGACAGAGAGGAAATGGGGTCAGTGTTTAACATGCTCTATAGACAGAGAGGAAATGGGGTCAGTGTTTAACATGCTCTATAGACAGAGAGGAAATGGGGTCAGTGTTTAACATGCTCTATAGACAGAGAGGAAATGGGGTCAGTGTTTAACATGCTCTGTAGACAGAGAGGAAATGGGGTCAGTGTTTAACATGCTCTATAGACAGAGAGGAAATGGGGTCAGTGTTTAACATGCTCTGTAGACAGAGAGGAAATGGGGTCAGTGTTTAACATGCTCTGTAGACAGAGAGGAAATGGGGTCAGTGTTTAACATGCTCTGTAGACATACAGGAAATGGGGTCAGTGTTTAACATGCTCTGTAGACAGAGAGGAGATGGGGTCAGTGTTTAACATGCTCTGTAGACATACAGAGGAAATGGGGTCTGTGTTTAACATGCTCTGTAGACAGAGAGGAAATGGGGTCAGTGTTTAACATGCTCTGTAGACAGAGAGGAAATGGGGTCAGTGTTTAACATGCTCTGTAGACAGAGAGGAAATGGGGTCAGTGTTTAACATGGAATAAGAGACATCATCAGCTGTTAGTGAAAGAGAAGAAACAACAGCATGACATGAACACGCTGCTAGATGAGGAACAGACAGATGGTTAGTTAGTAGTTAGTTAGTGGTTAGTTAGTGGTTAGTTGGTGGAGTGGTGGTGGAGACAGTCAGATGACAGGTCTAGACAGTCACTTTAAAACATCATTACCGGATCGGCTCCTATCGCCAAGAGGCTCCAGCTTGGGAAGCCTAGACATTTTGGGAGTAGCCCATCCCACTAAAACAACAAATACATTATTAGTAGAAGCCCATCCCACTAAAACAACAAATACATTATTAGTAGAAGCCCATCCCACTAAAACAACAAATACATTATCAGTAGAAGCCCATCCCACTAAAACAACAAATACATTATCAGTAGAAGCCCATCCCACTAAAACAACAAATACATTATCAGTAGAAGCCCATCCCACTAAAACAACAAACACATTATTAGTAGAAGCCCATCCCACTAAAACAACAAATACATTATTAGTAGAAGCCCATCCCACTAAAACAACAAATACATTATTAGTAGAAGCCCATCCCACTAAAACAACAAACACATTATTAGTAGAAGCCCATCCCACTAAAACAACAAATACATTATTAGTAGAAGCCCATCCCACTAAAACAACAAACACATTATTAGTAGAAGCCCATCCCACTAAAACAACAACAACTAAACACATTATCAGTAGAAGCCCATCCCACTAAAACAACAACAACTAAACACATTATCAGTAGAAGCCCATCCCACTAAAACAACAACTAAATACATTATCAGTAGAAGCCCATCCCACTAAAACAACAACTAAACACATTATCAGTAGAAGCCCATCCCACTAAAACAACAACTAAACACATTATCAGTAGAAGCCCATCCCACTAAAACAACAAACACATTATCAGTAGAAGCCCATCCCACTAAAACAACAAACACATTATCAGTAGAAGCCCATCCCACTAAAACAACAAACACATTATCAGTAGAAGCCCATCCCACTACAACAACAAACACATTATTAGTAGAAGACCATCCCACTAAAACAACAAATACATTATCAGTAGAAGCCCATCCCACTAAAACAAAGAAAGTAAAGAAATCAACATGTTGATGAATACTGATTAAACTGTGTTCCAGCCCAGTCATTGGTCTGCCACACCTATGGAAGGATTAAAAGTGTCTCTCTCACCAGGTAGTGGTGGAGGTGTGTCTCTCTCACCAGGTAGTGGTGGAGGTGTGTCTCTCTCACCAGGTAGTGGTGGTGGTGTGTCTCTCTCACCAGGTAGTGGTGGTGGTGTGTCTCTCTCACCAGGTAGTGGTGGAGGTGTGTCTCTCTCACCAGGTAGTGGTGGAGGTGTGTCTCTCTCACCAGGTAGTGGTGGAGGTGTGTCTCTCTCACCAGGTAGTGGTGGAGGTGTGTCTCTCTCACCAGGTAGTGGTGGAGGTGTGTCTCTCTCACCAGGTAGTGGTGGAGGTGTGTCTCTCTCACCAGGTAGTGGTGGAGGTGTGTCTCTCTCACCAGGTAGTGGTGGAGGTGTGTCTCTCTCACCAGGTAGTGGTGGAGGTGTGTCTCTCTCACCAGGTAGTGGTGGAGGTGTGTCTCTCACCAGGTAGTGGTGGAGGTGTGTCTCTCACCAGGTAGTGGTGGAGGTGTGTCTCTCACCAGGTAGTGGTGGAGGTGTGTCTCTCACCAGGTAGTGGTGGAGGTGTGTCTCTCACCAGGTAGTGGTGGAGGTGTGTCTCACCAGGTAGTGGTGGAGGTGTGTCTCTCACCAGGTAGTGGTGGAGGTGTGTCTCTCACCAGGTAGTGGTGGAGGTGTGTCTCTCACCAGGTAGTGGTGGAGGTATGGGGCTCTCGGGGGCTGCTGTCTCCTCCGTCCTCAGAGGGTCCACTCTGTGTTTCCTCTTCAATCTCAGTTTACTCGTCTTCTTCTTCGTCCGCTCCACTGAGGCTGCACCGCTCTCTGGAGTCTGTCTCTCGCTGTCCTCTTCCTCCTCCTCCTCCTCCTCCTCTTCCTGCCCTCCTTTTCTAGAATCGTTGGCACCACCCACCTGCCCTCCTGTCGGTCTCTTCTTCAGCTTGTCTTCATTCTGCATGGATGGAACACGCATTAACACAGCTGGAACCCCCGATGGCATTAATACAGCTGGACCCCCCCCCCCCCCCAAATGGCATGAACACAGCTGGACCCCCCCGTGGCATTAACACAGCTGGACCCCCCCCATGGCATTAATACAGCTGGAACCCGCACATGGCATTAATACAGCTGGAGCCCCATGGCATTAATACAGATGGAACCCCCCCATGGCATTAATACAGCTGGAACCCCCCCCCCCCCCCCCCCCCATGGCATTAATACAGCTGGAGCCCCATGGCATTAATACAGCTGGAGCCCCCCCCCATGGCATTAATACAGCTGGAACCCCCCCCCCCCCATGGCATTAATACAGCTGGAAACCCCCCCCCATGGCATTAATACAGCTGGAACCCCCCCCCCCATGGCATTAATACAGATGGAACCCCCCCCATGGCATTAATACAGATGGAACCCCCCCATGGCATTAATACAGATGGAACCCCCCCATGGCATTAATACAGATGGGACCCCCCATGGCATTAATACAGATGGAACCCCCCCCATGGCATTAATACAGATGGAACCCCCCCATGGCATTAATACAGATGGAACCCCCCCATGGCATTAATACAGATGGAACCCCCCCATGGCATTAATACAGCTGGAACCCCCCCCCCCCCCCCCCCCATGGCATTAATACAGCTGGAGCCCCATGGCATTAATACAGCTGGAGCCCCCCCCCATGGCATTAATACAGCTGGAACCCCCCCCCCCCCCCCCATGGCATTAATACAGCTGGAACCCCCCCCCATGGCATTAATACAGCTGGAACCCCCCCCCCCCCCCCCCATGGCATTAATACAGATGGAACCCCCCCCATGGCATTAATACAGATGGAACCCCCCCATGGCATTAATACAGATGGAACCCCCCCATGGCATTAATACAGATGGGACCCCCCATGGCATTAATACAGATGGAACCCCCCCCATGGCATTAATACAGATGGAACCCCCCCATGGCATTAATACAGATGGAACCCCCCCATGGCATTAATACAGATGGACTCCCCCCATGGCATTAATACAGATGGACTCCCCCCATGGCATTAATACAGATGGAATCCCTACCATGGCATTAATACAGATGTAACCCCCCCATGGCATTAATACAGATGGAATCCCCCCATGGCATTAATACAGATGGAATCCCCCAACCCATTGACCTTGCGGCTCAAATGGCACCCTATTCCCTAAAGGGGACACTACAACGAACACATAGGGCTCTGGTCAAAACCAGTGCACTACTAGAGTGCCATTTCAAGCAAATCAACAAAGTTGATGCTGATTGGCCCAGTGTATTCCACACCTCATTGATGACGTTGCCGATTGGCTGGAAGGGGCTGTGTACGGCGGCGTCGTCGGTCTCCTCCTCCTCATGCAGTGTCCGACCCTCCCTCTCCGCCTCCTCTTTCTCCTGACGGTCTCTGGGATCAGGGGAACAAAAGGACTTTTGTATTTACCTCAAATGTTAACTAGGCAGGTCAGTTAATAACTCATTCTTATTTACAACGACGGCCTAAAATTCAGCTGGTTAATGTTCCCTTCACTAAGGTGTGATATCTCTCCTAACCAGCTGGTTAATGTCACTAAGGTGTGATATCTCTCCTAACCAGCTGGTTAATGTCACTAAGGTGTGATATCTCTCCTAACCAGCTGGTTAATGTCACTAAGGTGTGATATCTCTCCTAACCAGCTGGTTAATGTCACTAAGGTGTGATATCTCTCCTAACCAGCTGGTTAATGTCACTAAGGTGTGATATCTCTCCTAACCAGCTGGTTAATGTCACTAAGGTGTGATATCTCTCCTAACCAGCTGGTTAATGTCACTAAGGTGTGATATCTCTCCTAACCAGCTGGTTAATGTTCCCTTCACTAAGGTGTGATATCTCTCCTAATGTCTACTGTATTGTCGCTGTTTCTTAACCGCCATTTTAAACATGTACATGATACTGCAACAGTCTCTCCTCCTCCTCTCCCCTCCTCCTCCTCCTCCTCACCTCCTCCTCCTCCTCCTCCTCCTCACCTCCTCCTCCTCCTCTCCCCTCCTCCTCCTCCTCCTCCTCACCTCCTCCTCCTCCTCACCTCCTCCTCCTCCTCCCGTATCCTCCGTACTCTCTCCTGTCTCCCTCTCTTCTCCTGTTCCTCCTGTTCCTCCTGAGCCCTCTGTTCGGCCGTGTCCTTAGTACTCTCTCCACCCCATCCTCACCTCTCCTCCCGTATCCTTCGTACTCTCTCCTCCTTCTCCTTCTCCTCCTCTCTCCTCCTCCTCTCCCCTCTCTCCTCCTCTCTCTCCCCCTCCTCCTCCTCCTCACCTCTCCTCCTCCTCTCCTCTCCTCCCGTATCCTTCGTTCTCTCCCCCTTCTCCTCACCTCCTCTCTCCTCCTCCTCCTCCTCACCCTCTCCTCACCTCTCTCCTCTCCTCACCTCTCCTCCAGTATCCTCCGTACTCTCTCCTGTCTCTCTCCTCCTCCTCCTCTCCCTCTCCCCCTCCTCCTCCTCACCTCACCTCACCCTCTCCTCACCTCTCTCTTCCTCCTCCTCACCTCTCCTCCAGTATCCTCCGTACTCTCTCCTGTCTCTCTTCTTCTCCTCCTCCTCACCTCTCCTCCTCTCTCCCACTCCTCACCTCCTCACCTCTCCTCCGTACTCTCTCCTGTCTCTCTTCTCCTGTTCCTCCTGAGCCCTCTGTTCGGCCGTGTCCTTCGTACTCTCTCCTCCACATCCTCACCTCTCCTCCTCCTCCTAAATCCTCCTCCTCTCCTCCTCCTCACCTCTCCTCCAGTATCCTCCGTACTCTCTCCTGTCTCTCTTTCTTCTTCTCCTCCTCTCTTCTCCTCACCTCTCCTCCTCACCTCCTCCGTACTCTCTCCTGTCTCTCTTCTCCTGTTCCTCCTGAGCCCTCTGTTCGGCCGTGTCCTTCGTACTCTCTCCTCCACATCCTCACCTCTCCTCCCATATCCTTCGTACTCTCTCCTCCTCCTCCTAAATCCTCCTCCTCTCCTCCTCCTCACCTCTCCTCCAGTATCCTCCGTACTCTCTCCTGTCTCTCTCCTCCTCCTCTCCCTCTCCCCCTCCTCCTCCTCACCTCACCTCACCCTCTCCTCACCTCTCTCTTCCTCCTCTCCTCCTCCTCACCTCTCCTCCCATATCCTTCGTACTCTCTCCTCCTCCTCCTAAATCCTCCTCCTCTCCTGTCCTCTCTCCTCCTCACCTCTCCTCCTCCTAAATCCTCCTCCTCACCTCTCCTCCCGTATCCTCCGTACTCTCTCCTGTCTCTCTCTCTTCTCCTGTTCCTCCTGAGCCCTCTGTTCGGCCGTGTCCTTCCGGACGCGTTCAGAGATGGCTTCGTAGTCTTTAGCGATGTTGTTCAGCAGCCAGTTGAGTCCGTTCCTGATGGACTTGTCCCCCTTCTTACCGTAGCCCAGAACAGCAGAACACGGCTCCTGACAACACACAGGAAGTCAGACGGGTAGAGAGACAGAGAGGATTTACAGGTCACACAACATTTGATTTCTTAACTCATGTATTTTATAGACAGCTATTCTCCCAAGAGAGAGAACAATAAGGGAGGGGGTCATTGTTGAAACCAGGAGGAACTCTTTGCTAATAGAATCTATGAAGAACACACAATCCTTACCAGCTGCAATAATGTACAGTCTCATAGCCACAGTACTGCAGTATAACAAGGTACAGTCTCATAGCCACAGTATAACAAGGTACAGTCTCATAGCCACAGTACTGCAGTATAACAAGGTACAGTCTCATAGCCACAGTATAACAAGGTACAGTCTCATAGCCACAGTACTGCAGTATAAC